>NC_047120.1:42902933-43035433 GCF_902500255.1 Thalassophryne amazonica | reverse complement strand
AAAAAAAAAAGCAGTGTTGAAATGTTAACTTAAAAAGTGAACATGCTTATTTATATATCTCTCTGGACGTGGGGGGGTTTCTGCTGGAAACGTCACTGCAGGGGCGCAGTTCTTCCGCTGTAGCGTGCAGCAGTGTAACTGTCCACCTCCTTCACTGTTCGGTACAAATCAAGGATTTAAGGCTACGGTACACTTCAGTCAGGTTTCCACAAACAATGACACACACACATATACACACACTTAAAGAGATACAATAATATTGCTTGAAATTTTTAAAAGTTGGCTTGAGGTTGTAGAGTTTTCACATCCTGAACATTCTGCCTGAATTTTTCAATATTGCACTTTGTGTAATTGCATAAAAAACATATACTTTGTAGTCAATATTGCAGACTGCTTTCACTGTATTTTAAAGGTACACGCTGCACAGTGCAGCAATGACTGCACATTGCAGTTATTTGAATCACTGTTTTTTTTGTTGCACTCTAATGTAACTTGCCTCAAAAAACTGTAGGCAGTCTTCTGTTATAATGTATTGTACATCACATATATTAAAAGTTTCCCTTTGCTGGCCTGTTGTCCTGGTGTCAGTACTCATCAGGAGCTCCTCCTCTTTACCCTTTTTTCCTTCTGGTTATGTGCAGGTAGAACATCCTGGTGTTCTCCTGCAGGCTTCATTAGTGATCTAGAGCTCCCTCCAGTGGCGAGTCCATAGTTTCAGTCCTGATTTGTACCCCAGAGCAGTGCGCGGAGTGTGGAAGGCCACACAGAGTGGAGTCTTTTGTAGCTGCAGGCTAATGCAGTGATTAATAGACCCTGAGCCCCTCTATTCTTCCACAAGCGGGTTTGAAATACAACACTGTACCTGAGGGGCCATGCGTGTTCCATCCCTCTCTCCTTTTATCATTCTTTCTCTCTCCAGCTTCCTTTCGTGGATTTGCCCTCCCCTGCTCTTCAGACCTTTTGGATTTCTGTTTCTATGTGCCAGTTAATAGCCCTTGACGTGACATGCCGCAGGTGGGCATTACTAACACGGGTGCCTCAGGTGGCCATCTCTTGCCCATACTTTTCTTTTTTCAGTTCCTCATCTGAGGTGTGGCTGGAACCATGTGGAATTTTTCTGTCAGAAAATATTAAATATTTTGCTTTATTTATTTATTTATGTTACTGGTATTTAATGCTCACTGAATCTAGTGGAAACTTATTCTATTAATTGGAAATGGTTTAACAAACCCCTTCTGTTACTTTGCCCACAGAAAAAAGCAGCTACTGTTTCTTCTCTGCATTTCTAGAGGAAAAAAGCAAACAAATCAGGCCAGATGGTGGGAAGATAGACAGCAAGACAATGATAATTTAGTTTGTGAAATTGTTAATTTCAGAATGAACCAGGCAGGATTTTCCTTGGGGAAACAAACAAAATCAAACGATAAAAATGCTTAAAAACTCGCCTTAAGGCCGGCTGCAATCTGCACCATCTGTCACTGCGGAATGTGACGTTATTGCAGCTCGAACACAATGTCATGCAATTTTTGGTGATAAATTTGAGAAATGGGCTATTGTGCAGCTCGGCTATAATGGTCATTTTTGTTTTTTATTTGCATGTTGCTTTTCAAGATCCACAACTGATGCATCAGTACTACAACACATAAAAAAACAGGCATTTTATCATTGGATCACATATCATAACATGCAATTCTATATGAAAGTGTTCACCTTGCAGCAGTGAGCGCTTTTATTGCTGGGTGCTGCAGCCGTGGTGGCAGCGGAGTGAATGGTCTGTGTCCTCACCGAGAGGGCACGAGGAGTTCATAGTTCATTCTCTGTTCACGGCCAGCTGAAAGATGTGGTTCACACTTTTTTTTTCCCCAGGCTGCCTGATTCATGGGGGAAAAAATGAGTGTTTATGGATAATGACATGACCTCCTAATTAAATGAGGGACTTTTTCATTTCTTTCTTTATTTATTTAAAGTACGAACAGTTTACCTCGTTTGCAATTTAGTTTTATTCATTAAATTCTCTTTTATTTGCTCTGTGCGTGCACACGTGTGTGTTGGAGGGGGGTGTCAGCTGAATAATTTTGTTGTGAAAATGAATGATAATTTAGTGATTAAGACAATAACAACTGGCTGCATACAGCGGACGAATGGTAGAAAATGGAGTTTTTTTTCCCCCTCCCTCGAGTTAATTGTATCATTTTATTTGCGCTTACTGTACACAATAGAGACTTTGTGACTCGGAGAATATATTATCCGCAGTAATCGACTGCCTGCCTGCTCTGCTCTCTGTTCCCTAACCAGAGAGTGAGTGAGTGTGAAGTCGATGGCTGCTTTTACACGCAGGAGGAGCCTGTGCCATTTGATTAGATGCGGTGGCCTGTTGTCTTCAGCGGACTGGGTGACACCAGATTTGTAATGGCTGACAGGAACAGATGGACCCTCCATTGTTAGCCTGGCTGTCTGCATGGTAATGTGAACTGAGTTTCACCCTCCGACCGCACTGCTGACCTGACCGCGCCTGCAGCCTCGTCTGCTCCACCTCTCCACCTCTGGCTTTCTGCTATTTGGGGCTCACAGGCATTTTCAAAAAATTTTTTTAAAATCTCTGTCCATCACACACTTCAGTCTCTGTACACATATATACATATAAGATGCTGTTTATAGTGTGCACGATCTCTCTTTTTTCTTTTTCTTTTTTTTTTGCAATCACAAAGACACCCCAGGAGACAGCTGGAGATGTCGGGCTTCGAGCCCGGTCATGCTGTTTGCAGATCAAGTTTACGAAGTCAAAATGCCCTGTTTGTTTTTCTTTGATTGGGAGCACTGCTGGGCGCTCGGAGTTGTTTGCTGGTTAGCTGTTTTTGCAGAAATGACAGTGATTGCAACGCATCTCCGTCTTCTTTGGGAGTACCAAATTTCCCCACATTCTTCCTGTCATTTTACTCAACAATTAATACTTGCAGAGACACAATAAAAAACAAAATTATCAGGTTGAAATTTATTGAAGTGACATCCTTCTTGTTTAGTCTCAAGTTTGCACGCTGCTCTTGAATCTGTGATTTTTTTGTTTGTTTGTTTGAAAAACATAAATAACATAAGGCTTCTCCAACATTGATAGGGAACCTGAGATCAAGATACTATAGCGTTGTCACATTCACGTTTCAGCCGGTCAGCTTGTTGCATGAATTTCTTCTGTGTGCCCTCCCCCCAACCCCACCACCACCATCACCATCAAAAATTTGTCATTTAAATATTTTCCTGCTGGGTTCAAGCATTCTTGTGCAAGTGCAGTTTTGTTTGTTTCTCTTATATGAGAAAAGTTTTGGAAATATGATTTGGAACCACTGGATTCTGTTATGACTAACAACATAATAATTTATTTGCAGATTTTAATTTTCAGATGCTTTCAAACTCAGTTTATCAGCATGCTTTATTTAAAAAAATTTGATTTTGAATTATATCTGGCATATGCATTATGGGATTATATATGATGTGGCATGCGATATATTTTTATTCTCAGTGCTTTTGACTTATAGGGCAGGTACAGGTTGTGTTTTAAAGGATGCAGGAACTCGACTTGCTGCTGTGCCGACATATTTTCTTCATCCAATTATGGGAAACAGAATGCAATAGGATAAGCAATTTGAAATTATGTCTCGCTGTTGCCTGTTTCTCATTTGAATATGAGGAACTAATATACAGTAACATTATTGCATGGTGCTGCTAAATAGAATATTAAATCTAAATTTTGTCATTTTGGCTGAAGTTTGAGAAAGCTGTAACACAAAAGATTGCGTTTGGGTTTACGTGCCCGGGTGTGTTAGCCAGAGAGATAAAAAAAATGATGCCAACTTGGGGATTGATGCTCCATTAGTGGGTTAATCGGTAATGTTTTTGGTGCCAACTGGCCCTCGTCAGCGAGTGAAATCAAGACTCGTGTGCACTTCACAAAGGAACAAATGACAGGAATAAGCAAAGAGGGGGCTCAAAATAAGAACAAGCTGATTGAGTGTTGACTCAGAATCTTGCTTTTAGTTTTTAGTCATCGTGTTTTTGGTCTAGATGCGCTTGCAGCCTCTTTGGTGAGCGGCCATGCTGTCTGCACACTTGCTGACCTTTTAACCGAAGCCCTGTGAACTGTGTTGCTTGCCTTCATACAGAAAGCCCTTTTGTCCCTGAAGGGTTTTTAAATTTGTTTTTAAGTCTTGGAGATAGCCATCTACTGTATGTGTATTTGCGTGTCAGAATAACTGCCTATAGATGAATTTCTCACCGCATTCATGGTGTACGGTTTTCATGACATTTGGTTTGTGCCTGCTCATTTGCAAGGAAGTGAAGCTATGTTAATGAACTCCAGTCTTCCTCGTTCTACTTCACTCTCTTTATTTTTTTTCCTACCACTTTGCTTTTGTAGACAGACAGACAGACACACACACACACACACACACACACACACACACACGCACACAGACATTACATGGCATGTGCAGGCTCTGTGCATCGCTGCGACTGCTTGCCATCAGGGTTCAAAAGTTCATTCTATTCCCCTCGGGCTACTGTGCTGCTGCAGATGCTGATAGTCTTTTCTCTCTCTCTCTCTCTCTCTCTCTCTCTGTTTACACTATTAATCTTGTACACTCTCTCTCACACACTCACTCACACTGCCTGGCAAGAAGAGAGTGGCTTGAAGGGGGGATTTGGACGTATTTAACCGAAGGGCATCCATCACTCTCATCTCTGGCTTCACCCCCCCCCCCCCCCCCAACAAAAAGCCATACCGTGTCGTTTTTGCGTCCTCCCTGTTTGTAATCCCTTTGATGCAGCGCTCCCCTCATTTGCTTTGCTTTATTGTCGCATTGCATATAATTACATCACTTCGTTGCCTCTGGTGTGGCGCTGCGTTGAAATTCGGGGAAAACAGACGAAGGTAAATGTGCGGCAGTCCATCTGTAAAGAGGCACATAGGCAGAATGCAAAGTGGGAAGCTGGGGCAGGGTGGCTCCTAATCTCCCCCAGAGCTGTCAATGTCACAGACAAATAGCAAAACTATCAGATGCAGCGGGTTCACCCAGAGGTTAGCGTTCCCAGGTACCTCCTGCATTCAGTCCCTCTCTTTCTCTCCCTGCTTTGCAAATGAGAATTTGATTTTGCCCTCCACTGGAATCCATTCCTGGAGATGAATGAAGTTTCAATGCCAAGCCCAGGTGGCCCCGCTGATTTCTTAGGGAAATAAATGGAGATGGGAGAGATGGGTTGGCCTGCACACAGACAGTGACACGACGACTCGCGGTGCCTCTGGGAATCTGTGTGTTTAATTGTTGCTTTAATGTACCACTTTAAGGTCATTAACATGCCCTTGTGGAGTTATTCCAGGATGTTGTGGATGCATCCCTCTTTACAACGGGATCTCCGCAAGGTCGGGAGAAGTCGGCATTCTGTGTTTGTGCCAAGTGGGACAGACTGCTGTGGCTTGTGTGCTGTTGGAAATGTCTTATTTACAATGGAAGCTACCACCCGTGACTTATAGTGGTATGTGCTCTAAGTTAGCTTATCTTCAGGAAATCAAGTTTTGCAAAATAGAAGTCAATAAATTGGTAAAAGTTTCAATGAGGGACTTTTTGCTGGTTTTCTTGGGTGAAACAAACGTCTTCTCAAAATGAACACTTTATTTATTTAAATAAACTTCTACATATCCATTTCCATCAGTGTTAAAATTGCAACTTTTTTAAATGCAGAAATAGAGAAACTTTAAACAGATTTGCTTTTTTGTTTGTTTGTTTTTATTTAGTTGATGTGATTGTTTTTCCAGACATAATTTTTCTTTGTGTCGTATAATAGTGAAAACACAAAGAAAGTAATAGAATTAATAAAGAAAGAAAATTAATAATGTAAAATTATAAGAGATCATATACACAGTTGATTTATAATTATTGAAGGTATTAAGTTGACTGATTAAAAATAATTTGTTCAACAGCTGTTAAGTCTTTCACTGGTGATAATTTTCACTATATTTTTTAAAGGCTCTTACTAATTATTTAGTTTGGAAATAATAAATATTACTTGTCACAATTTACCAGGGCTCACACTGACATATGCTGGTGTCTAAATCAACTGTTCCAAACCACAGCATGAGTTGCATCAATATAGACAAATTAAAAACAACAAATCATCATATTTCAAATATTATTTTGTCATTTTGGTTTGAGAACTAACAAACATTTAATTAGACATCAAAGTAGTCAGTATTCTTTTGAAGCACTAGTTGATTAATGAAGTAATAATACAGCTGTTAATTTTTATTGAATATCATTTATTTGAATAATAATGATCAATTTAAATGTATTTTATTGTTTCTGTGATAACATCAGCAAATTAATTTAACTGAAGTGATTAAAAACAATGACCTGTGTCAGGTGCTGTTACAGAGTTTATTTTAATGTTTTGATGTGAACAAAGCAGTGCAAAGACAATTTATGCCATTTAATTGTTTTTAGCTTCCTTGACAACATTTACTAAATTATTAAGTACACCTTTGAAAACTCACTTTTTATAATCACCTTTGCACAATTAGAAAATGTAATGTTATGCATTTGGTTTATTTTTGTTGCTTTTTAAAACATTTTCGTTTATACTGATATTTAGTTGATATGATTTATCGCAGCTATTTAAAAAATATTTTTAAATAAAAAACAAAACAGAAACAGTGATTCACAACATATTAATTTGTTTGATATATGCTCAATCTAAATTAATTATTTAGCCATTAGTCATATTAAACACTGAACAAAATTGATTCAAATGACAGTGATTTAACTGTTTAATTATTAATGCTTTTGCAAATTATAATAACAGTAAAATCTAAAACAAATAGTAAATGAAAACAAAATAAAATTTAGGAGGGCATTTAATATTAATAAAGTTAACTGAGCAATCATCTGTTTATGAAAATGCAAATACAAAATTCTTAATTGTTTTGAATGATATGAATTTGAGTATACAAATCCACAAATCAGTTGATTGAAAGTAATTTTCCTAAAGAGAATTATTAATCAGTGTTCGCCAGGAAACCCACTACATCAGATTCAAACAATCTTGTGATTTCAGTAAACTTCTGGCTTTATTTGCCATGACAGAATAATTTTTTCTGTAGCACCTGTTGCACACTGAGTTGTCGGTGATTGATGGAGGCAAAAAAAAAAAAAAAAAAAAAAAAATGGAATCATAATGTTGTTTATTGGCATAATATGTAAGACCAGTGACAATAAAACAACAGTGATTTTATAAAAATGTAATAGATATGAGATATTGCTCAGATAGCATAGTGCAATAATGTGGTTTCAAAAACATATTTACTTACTGTTATTGCTAAAATAATATTTAAGACATTTTAGTGGGATATAATAGAGGCATTTTAAAGTTGCAATAACTGTACATTCAGAGGGCGAGTGTGTTGATTTTCTTTAGTGTTTTTCCCTCCAGGCTCTCTCGTTGACTGTGTTATATCCCGTTTTTTATCACGCATATGCGGGCTCTCCTGTGGGCCTGAACTCCTCCATTGTTGGTATTTATATTCTTACTACTGTTTTTTTTTTTTTCCTTGTCGCTGTCAGTGAAGCAGCTGAAAACCATCCCCAGCGATTAGAGGATCATTGTATCTGCAGTTAAGCATTTGAATAGTGGTAGTAAATCTACAAAAAGGAAATTCAGGGTCGCTGTAGATGCGGCTTATGGCTGCCCAGGGGGAAGCTGATGTCACATAGTAAATTTAGCCCCTTAGTGTCTTTACAGTGGCCGGCCTGCGATGTTTGAATGTAGCAGTATAACCGAGAATGACTTGACAGATTCCTACGTGGAGTTTCACCTTCAAGTCAGACGTAAGACGAATGCTAGAACGCAGTGCTTTGCATCAAGTTTGCTAACTAAAATTTTCAAATGCCAAACCCTGTTTTTATACATTTATATGAGCAAGTGTTGGTACATTAACATTTGATTATTATTATTATTATTATTATTTTCTTTTGTTGTAAAAACCACATGTCCAGCATGCTTGACATCCCAGCTTAAAAAAACAAAAACCAAAGCAAAGTACTTCTGCATAAATTTCAAATACCACTAAACATTCTTAGTTGTCAATAAAGGCATCATGCGCACTGATAGAATGCGCTGCATGTTTGCTTTGGCTCAAAGTCGTGCATTAGGAGGTTCTAAACATAGTTTATGTATCGATGACTGAAGTCCTAATCAAATCAGAGGGAGGAGAGGAGGGCAGAGAAAACATTCTGCCCTTAACCTCAGTGCCTCTCAGTCTCTATCCTGCCTTCTGATGGCCGCTTCGCTGGAGGGACGCACAGCAAAGACCTCCTACTGTAATGAGGAAAAATGTATCAATTTAGCTCGGTCTGCTCGCAGATTGAGCACCGGGTGGGTGAAGGTGCACTGAGTGAATCCTTTTTCCTAATCAAGGACAGTATCGAAAGAGGATTGCGGTCTCGCTTGCTTCGTCTGTGGAATCAGCAGTAGTCCTCCCCGTAGCGCCCTCAGGGCCGGGGAGCCTCTTTCTGCCTTCTGTTTCACCTCATCAGCAGAGTTCATGCGGGGGTCAGGTCCTGCCCCCCTGATGCTGCATTCATGGCAATACCTCTTGCATTGTCAGAGCCCCTGTGTAGAAGGACTACGCAAAGAAATAAAATAAAGATAGATATATATAAAGAACCATGATAATTTGCTAAATTTGACCCCCTACCTGTGCTGCAAGGGGAGTCACCTCTCATACCTGCTTGTGCTTAACACTTAAATTGCACAATGTTGACAAGTATTTCTGTAGATTTAGTAGAAATAAGTGCTATGTGAATTTATATATATATATATATATATATATATATATATATATATATATATATATATATATATATATTTTTCATGCATTTCTTGTAGGAAAACTAAAAATCTCTGAACGATTTCAAGGCCTGTACTGCTCTCTGTCTCAGATGCAAAAGGGACCCCTCTCTCTTTTCTTTTGGATCCCCAACTTCTACATCACCTACATCCTTTATTTTTTTTTTTATGCAATATTGTTCTGTTTTCATAACATCTTTTTTTGCATTATGACCACCGTTAGATATAATGCAACGTATTAGTCTCCCCAACCCGACCATTTCCCTTTATTTTGATCCACTCGCTATCCAGTCTTTGATTGACTTTCAGCCTAACTAAAGTGGATTTTAATGAGAGAATGCATTAACTCCCTTTGGTCATGCTAACATAAATCAGGCTTTTCGCGCGGCATCAACTGCTGAGCTCATAACACCATGCTGTGAGAGTGTGAATAACCAAATGAGAGATTGCGGCTGTGGCAAACCGCTGGCAGCTCAGACGTATTGTTGTGCGTCCCCTCCCCGAGTTTAAAACAAGTTCAGCAAGGCAACAAACGCTGCACGGTTCGGCTCGCTTATGGAAATGTTCCTCATGTCAGGACCAGTTAAACACGTATCTCCAGTCAATTTCTATTGATTATTTTCTTCCATTTAGAAATGGGTGACTCAAATGTTTTCTTCCTGATGACCACTCAGAGCAGTTAGATTCAGTTAGCGCAGCCTGTAGCGAGTCTTCACCTTGATTTGCAAAACACGTGATGCGACTGCACCACCGCATCTGCCCGCTTCTCTTTGTTGGTAATTGCACTCAGCTAAATAGGTTATGCTGAAATATCAATAAATTGCCATCAAATTAATGTCAATACCAAAGCTGTGGATGGCGCTAATTAAAGGGATGAAAATGAAGTCGTGGCATTGCCCTGAATAATTGATAATACAATTTATGATTTTTATGAAAGAGTGCCGTCTGTCTGTGATTCTGATGAGGCCTTAATTAGACGCTTTAATGTGCGCCTTTGCAATCGTGCTCGTGCTCAAAACTCAAACACCATGATGGCTTTTGGGGGATTTAAAGCCCTAAATTACACATTTCTAAATAACATTACCTTAAAATTGCATTGGTCCCAAAGAGGTGTTAGTGTGCAGTTCTGACTAAAAACGGTGACATTCACTCTGAGCCAATCAGGTTCTGTTTTTGTTTAGGGTAGGTAGGACTTGAGCAGTAAACGCTGTCAGCGTGTGTGTGTGTGTGTGTGTGTGTGTGTGTGTGTGTGTGTGTGTGTGTGTGTGTGTGTGCCTACACAGTCGAGCAGTACCAGGTTTTCATTGTCACACCTAAAGAGACAGTTAAGTGAGGTCAGCACACCCTGCTTTAAAGTGTTAAACGTGTGAATGTGTAATGTTTATTGACTCAAGCAGATCAGAGCGATCTGATGTTGAATTTTGTACCTCCTCAACTATTAGCCATGCTCTACCTTTGAGATAAATGAAGAGCGAGGGAAGCAGATAGATGAGGGGATTACAAGCGGGTCGCAACAGGGAAGCAGGACCAGAAAAATGGACGGACTGCCGATGGATAGATGAGGTGGGGGGGAGCATAATGACCGCTGTTTGTTATGATGTACTGAATCGGTTTCTCTTTGACAAAACAGTCCTTAGCACCTGTGTATTTATAGTGTCACCAGTCAGTCCATCCACAAAGGCAGGCCGATGATATGTGAGCGTGTTAGTGCCGTGAGGTGTCTGGGGCTCTACTCTGGAATGACCTGCTCATCTGTCAGGACCACAAGCTGAAGCAGTGTGGGGTTATGGGATCACACACCAGATTGTTGGGAAAATAATATGGAAATCTCTGGATTATTCAAGATGTAGGACTTAAGATGTTATGTGTCAGACGCAGCTCGGAGAACCGACCAGCGTTTGAAGGACCCAGTATGAAATAAGCAGAGCATGGTACAAAGGCTAACTGAATTTAATACATAACAGTGATGATACAAAACAACAAAAGAGTGTGCGGTCTGGCGTGGTGGTGATACGGTGCGCTCCCAGCAGCGCTAACGGTCCGGAGCCAGAAGCTGTTCAGACCCAAGGACCCCGCCGACACCCCCCAGGTGGCTGCAACAAACCGAGTCTGTGAAAGAAGGAACCATTATGTGAGTCCACACTCTACACACAGAGAGACCACTCAAAGGTGTACATAAACAGCAAACACTTCCTGGCTTAATTACTAATCAACTTCCCAACCTGCAGGCATGGAACATCCAGTTCACAAAACTCCACTGCAGTGGAAGCCGATACATGACTAACGTACAGCTCAATATAATAAGGTGTGAGGGACACCACATTTACTGACTGTATAAACGTTAGTCACAAAATCTAACGTACCTCAGGAAGTGTGCTGACGAGCGTGAGACCTCACCCCCTCCTCTTTCACAGACCGTGCATCAAACCCTGGACGTTCTCTGCATCCACTGATGATGAGATGGCTCCCGAGACAACGATCTCACCCATCTGGTCACAAGGTCGAGTCTCTGGCAAAAACACACTGTATACTCCAGTCTTAAATGCCACCATGTTCCAATCCATATAGATGCACCACAGCTGTGAGTCCTGACGAGCCGCAGGTGATCAGGGTGAGGTCCTGATAACCTCAGCAACACAGCCACTCAGTCCCAAATGCAAGCCACCTGCAAGGAAAAACAAAAGACAGAAACAAAAAGGCAGCCAGGCCCCCCAGCCATACAACATAAGACGCACTTATTTTCCCTTTCGTATGGCTAGCATACTGGCATAGTATGTTACTATGCTTTTTACCCTTTTAAATTCATTTTATTAGGAAACGGAGCAGGCCAAGCCCTCAACTTTATCTAAATTCTGGGTCTTTTAGTGAAGCTTAGGTCTGGTGGCCGGTGATCACCTTCATATTTCTTCTGTTTTTCTTGTTTCTTAGTGCTGCCAAATTATACTGTATTTGTTGTCTTTCTGATGCCTGATTCTGTTTTTTTCTCTCTCTCTCTCTCTCTCTCTCTGTTTGAGGTGCGGCTCCATCCAGAGATGGGTGTGGTGTCTGTTTCTGTAACCCTCCTGTCCTGTGCACTGTGCAACATTTCCTGTATATTTGTTTTGTGAATTGTTTTGTAAATTGTTTCGGTAGCATGGCCCAAGCAGAGGGTCACCCCTTTGAGTAAAGTAAGTCCCTTCGGCTGCTCCCTTGTTTGCACTCGGGGTCGCCACAGCAAATCCAAGGTGGATCTGCATGTTGATTTGGCACAGGTTTTACGCCGGATGCCCTTCCTGACGCAACTCCACATTACATGGAGAAATGTGGCAGGGGTGGGATTTGAACCCAGAACCTTCCGAACTGAAACCAAGCGCATTAACCACTTGGCCCTTTGAGTCTTGAGACTTAAAACTTTACTGTGAGGTGCGGCTCCATCCAGAAGTGGGAGTGGGTGTCTTCTTCTGCAGGCCTCCCATCCTAGACACCAGCATGGACTCCCAAAATTTCCTGTATATTTGTATTGTCAAGTGTATTGGTAGCATGGCCCAAGCAGAGGTTCACCGCATTGAGTCTGGTCTGCTTGAGGTTTCTTCCTCAAATCATCAGAGGGAGTTTTTCCTTCCTTGTCGCCTGTGTGCTTGCTCTGGGGGTTGGTAAGGTTAGACCTTACTTGTGTGAAGCACCTTGAGGCAACTTTGTTGTGATTTGGAGCTATATAATTGAAAATAAATTTAAATTAAATTGAAATTGAAATTATTTAGCAAGCAAAATGCTAGGAGGCAAACTGGCTTGTCTTTTATTTTTCTCTCCAGGTCTCAGATATTCTCTAAATGAGATCAGCATGACATATTAGAACCGAACTATTAGTTTTTCCTTTTTTCAGATTTTTATGAATGAGAAAGAAGTCCCTCCTTGTTCATTGTTGGTGGATCGTCTTTGTTTAAACCATCGGACCAGGTATGGTGTGACGTGATTGGTTTTTCCCAGCAGTTAAATGTCATTCCAAAGGGGTCGGACTCCAGGCTTTTTCCTGGTCATCAGCAGACCGAATGGAGTGTCACGCTGACTGGACCAAATGATCTTTAAATTGTTTCTATAGTTCAGAGTGAAAAGACGGCTCCTTCTCTCTCTCTCTCTCTCTCTTTCCCCCCCTCCCTCCCTCTCTGCTTGACCCTGATGACTAATGAATTCAGAGGAAACTACTTTTTTTATGATGACTGGAGATGATTGGCTATCAGGTCAGCTTCAGAATATCCTCTCTAATACCTAAACCCTGAAAAAGGAATGAATAAGCTGATTTCATATTCAAACTGGAGGAAAAAACCCGCTCATTTCCAGCAAAGACTGTATGATAGCATGAGATATGGTTGGATACATTACCCATGCAAAGTCAGTGCATGTAACTACATCACTGGAAACAACCCTTTCCCACTGTGATATCAAGTTTAAAATTTAATTTTTGCAGTTTGAGCCTTCTTTAAATCCCCCTAGGACACCTGTTCCTTTAAAAGTACAGTTTGAGCAGATGCAGTACTCAGTAGCACTATAAGTGTATTGATTCCAGTTTTCTAAAGCTTATCAGGGATGTATTTGATCAGTGCAGGACAACCTATAGCGTGTGTGTATGTAATATATATATATACGAGGTCTATTAGAAAAGTATCCGACCTTATTATCTTTTTCAAAAACCATATGGATTTGAATCACGTGTGATTACATCAGACATGCTTGAACCCTCGTGGGCATGCGAGAGTTTTTTCACGCCTGTCGGTTGCATCATTCGCCTGTGGGCAGTCTTTGAGTGAGGAGTGGTCCACCCTCAGGTTGATTTTTTTCATTGTTTAGGAATGGCTCAGAGACTGCTGGTTTGTTTGATCAAAATTTTTTCAAAACTGTAAGGCACAACTGAGTTGACACCATTCGATAAATTCAGCTGGTTTTCCGTAAAAATTTTAACAGCTGATGAGAGATTTTGGTCTGGTAGTGTTGTTGTAAGGACGGCCCACGGTGCCTGACGGCGATCTGTGCTTCGAGGCGGCAGCGTCTCGCCGTTTCAAGTTGAAAACTTCCACATTTCAGGCTCTGTTGACCCAGTAAGTCGTCAGAGAACAGAGAACTTTAAGAAGAAGTCGGCATGAGGAGTTTATTCGGACATTCCATTGTTAACGGACATTTTGTAATGAAAGAACGTGCAGGCAGAGTCGCATGTCGGGCCGGACCCGACCGCGGGGGTTCGCGACAGGAAAAACACCACCATTGGAAACCTTAACGGGCAAGTTGGAACATGCCCAAGCTGTTAAACAATTTCTCAGTTACTCACTTGTTGAAAGCCATCAAAAGCCACCTGAATTTTACAAATGGTTTTCAACACGGAGGTGTTTTTCCTGTCGCGGTGCACACGTGCGCGCAAATTCGCCGAGTTGTTTCCGTGACGACTCGGCGAATTTGCGCACACGTCTTTCATTACAAAATGTCCTTAAACAGTGGAATGTCCGCATAAAGTCCTCATGCCGGCCTCTTCTGAATCTTCTCTGTTCTCTCACGACGTCCTGGGTGAATTAAGCCTTAAATTAGGATGTTTTCAGGTCGAAACAGGCCGATGACGGCGCCTGGAAGTGCTGCGCGACGTCCTGCTCCGTGGGAAGTCCTTACACCGACAGAAACACCCCATAATCTCTCATCAGCTGTTAAACTTTTCATCAAAAACCAGCTTAATTTCGCGAATAGTTTCCACTCGGATATTCCTCACAGGTCCAGAAAAATTTTTGATAAAGCAACGCGCGCCGTCTCGAGCAGCGTGTGAAACAAAGGAATTCAGCCGAGATGGCTGAACCACATCTCACTCAAGGCCTGCCCACAGGGAAATGACGTCACCGACACGCGTGAAAAAACTCACGCATGCGCACGAGGGTTCAAGCATGATTGGTGTAATCGCACGTCATTCAAATCCATATAGTTAAAAAAAAATAAGTGTCGGTTTCTTATCTACAACCCCTGGCAAAAATTATGGAATCACCGGCCTCAGAGGATGTTCATTCAGTTGTTTAATTTTGTAGAAAAAAAGCAGATCACAGACATGACACAAAACTAAAGTCATTTCAAATGGCAACTTTCTGGCTTTAAGAAACACTATAAGAAATCAAGAAAAAAAGATTGTGGCAGTCAGTAACGGTTACTTTTTTAGACCAAGCAGAGGGAAAAAAATATGGAATCACTCAATTCTGAGGAAAAAAGTATGGAATCACCCTGTAAATTTTCATCCCCAAAATTAACACCTGCATCATATCAGATCTGCTCGTTAGTCTGCTTCTAAAAAGGAGTGAACACACCTTGGAGAGCTGTTGCACCAAGTGGACTGACATGAATCATGGCTCCAACACGAGAGATGTCAATTGAAACAAAGGAGAGGATTATCAAACTCTTAAAAGAGAGTAAATCATCACGCAATGTTGCAAAAGATGTTGGTTGTTCACAGTCAGCTGTGTCTAAACTCTGGACCAAATACAAACAACATGGTAAGGTTGTTAAAGGCAAACATACTGGTAGACCAAGGAAGACATCAAAGCGTCAAGACAGAAAACTTAAAGCAATATGTCTCAAAAATCGAAAAATGTACAACAAAACAAATGAGGAACGAATGGGAGGAGACTGGAGTCAACGTCTGTGACCGAACTGTAAGAAACCGCCTAAAGGAAATGGGATTTACATACAGAAAAGCTAAACGAAAGGCATCATTAACACCTAAACAGAAAAAAACAAGGTTACAATGGGCTAAGGAAAAGCAATCGTGGACTGTGGATGACTGGATGAAAGTCATATTCAGCGATGAATCTCGAATCTGCATTGGGCAAGGTGATGATGCTGGAACTTTTGTTTGGTGCCTTTCCAATGAGATTTATAAAGATGACTGCCTGAAGAGAACATGTAAATTTCCACAGTCATTGATGATATGGGGCTGCGTGTCAGGTAAAGGCACTGGGGAGATGGCTGTCATTACATCATCAATAAATGCACAAGTTTATGTTGATATTTTGGACAATTGAAAGGATGTTTGGGGATGATGAAATCATTTTTCAAGATGATAATGCATCTTGCCATAGAGCAAAAACTGCAAAAACATTCCTTGCAAAAAGACACATAGGGTCAATGTCATGGCATAGGGTCAATGTCAATGAGCAGATCTGATTTGATGCAGGTGTTAATTTGGGGGATGAAAATTTACAGGGTGATTCCATAATTTTTTCCTCAGAATTGAGTGATTCCATATTTTTTCCTCTGCTTGGTCTAAAAAAGTAACCGTTACTGACTGCCACAATCTTTTTTTCTTGATTTCTTATAGTGTTTCTTAAAGCCAGAAAGTTGCCATTTGAAATGACTTTAGTTTTGTGTCATGTCTGTGTTCTGCTTTTTTTCTACAAAATTAAACAACTGAATGAATATCCTCCGAGGCCGGTGATTCCATAATTTTTGCCAGGGGTTGTAATACACCTCGTGTATATATATATATATATACGAGGGCTGTCAATAAAGTAACGGTCCTTTTTATTTTTTTCAAAAACTATATGGATTTCATTCATATGTTTTTACGTCAGACATGCTTGAACCCTCGTGCACATGCGTGAGTTTTTCCACGCCTCTCGGTGACGTCATTCGCCTGTGAGCACTCCTTGTGGGAGGAGTCGTCCAGCCCCTCGTCGGAATTCCTTTGTCTGAGAAGTTGCTGAGAGACTGGTGCGTTGTTTGATCAAAATTTTTTCTAAACCTGTGAGACACATCGAAGTGGACACGGTTCGAAAAATTAAGCTGGTTTTCAGTGAAAATTTTAACGGCTGATGAGAGATTTTGAGGCGATTCTGTCGCTTTAAGGACTTCCCACGGTGCGAGACGTCGCTCAGCGCTCTCAGCCACCGTCGTCAGCCTGTTCAAGCTGAAAACCTCCACATTTCAGGCTCTATTGATCCAGGACGTCGTGAGAGAACAGAGAAGTTTCAGAAGAAGTCGGTTTCAGCATTTTATCCGGATATTCCACTGTTAAAGGAGATTTTTTTAATGAAAGACGTGCGGACGGGTCCGCGCGTCGGGACGCAGCCGCCGCGACGCTCCGCCACAGGAAAAACACCTCTGTTGAAAGCCTTAAGGACAAGTTGGAACATGTCCTGCCTGTTAAACAATTTCTCATATACTCACTCCACTGAAAGCCATCAAAAGCCGCCTGGATTTTAAAAATGGTTATCAACACGGAGGTGTTTTTCCTGCGTCCCAACGCGCGGATCCGTCCGCACGTCTTTCATTAAAAAAATCTCCTTTAACAGTGGAATATCCGGATAAAATGCTGAAACCGACTTCTTCTGAAACTTCTCTGTTCTCTCACGACGTCCTGGATCAATAGAGCCTGAAATGTGGAGGTTTTCAGCTTAAACAGGCTGACGACGGCGTCTGAGAGCGCTGAGCGACGTCTCGCACCGTGGGAAGTCCTTAAAGCGACAGAATCACCTCAAAATCTCTCATCAGCCGTTAAAATTTTCACTGAAAACCAGCTTAATTTTTCGAACCATGTCCACTTCGATGTGTCTCACAGGTTTAGAAAAAATTTTGATCAAACAACGCGCCAGTCTCTCAGCAACTTCTCAGACAAAGGAATTCCGACGAGGGGCTGGACAACTCCTCCCACAAGGAGTGCTCACAGGCGAATGACGTCACCGACAGGCGTGGAAAAACTCACGCATGCGCACGAGGGTTCAAGCATGTCTGACGTAAAAACATATGAATGAAATCCATATAGTTTTTGAAAAAAATAAAAAGGACCCTTACTTTATTGACAGCCCTCGTGTGTATATATATATATATATATATATATATACGAGGGCTGTCAATAAAGTTACGGTCCTTTTTATTTTTTTCAAAAACTATATGGATTTCATTCATATGTTTTTACGTCAGACATGCTTGAACCCTCGTGCGCGTGCGTGAGTTTTTCCACGCCTGTCGGTGACGTCATTCGCCTGTGAGCACTCCTTGTGGGAGGAGTTGTCCAGCCCCTCGTCGGAATTCCTTTGTCTGAGAAGTTGCTGAGAGACTGGCGCGTTGTTTGATCAAAATTTTTTCTAAACCTGTGAGACACATCGAAGTGGACACGGTTCGAAAAATTAAGCTGGTTTTCAGTGAAAATTTTAACGGCTGATGAGAGATTTTGAGGTGATTCTGTCGCTTTAAGGACTTTTCACGGTGCGAGACGTCGTGCAGCGCTCTCAGGCAGCGTCATCAGCCTGTTCAAGCTGAAAACATCCACATTTCAGGCTCTATTGATCCAGGACGTTGTGAGAGAACAGAGAAGTTTCAGAAGAAGTCGGTTTCAGCATTTTATCCGGATATTCCACTGTTAAAGGAGATTTTTTTAATGAAAGACGTGCGGACGAGTCCGCGCGTCGGGACGCAGCCGCCGCGACGCTCCTCCACAGGAAAAACACCTCTGTTGAAAGCCTTAAGGACAAGTTGGAACATGTCCTGCCTGTTAAACAATTTCTCATATACTCACTCCACTGAAAGCCATCAAAAGCCGCCTGGATTTTACAAATGGTTATCAACACGGAGGTGTTTTTCCTGTGCCGCCGCACCGCGTCGGCTGCGTCCCGACGCGCGGACCCGTCCGCACTTCTTTCATTAAAAAAATCTCCTTTAACAGTGGAATATCCGGATAAAATGCTGAAACCGACTTCTGCTGAAACTTCTCTGTTCTCTCACGACGTCCTGGATCAATAGAGCCTGAAATGTGGAGGTTTTCAGCTTGAACAGGCTGATGACGCCGCCTGAGAGCGCTGAGCGACGTCTCGCACCGTGAAAAGTCCTTAAAGCGACAGAATCACCTCAAAATCTCTCATCAGCTGTTAAAATTTTCACTGAAAACCAGCTTAATTTTTCGAACCGTGTCCACTTCGGTGTGTCTCACAGGTTTAGAAAAAATTCTGATCAAACAACGCGCCAGTCTCTCAGCAACTTCTCAGACAAAGGAATTCCGACGAGGGGCTGGACGACTCCTCCCACAAGGAGTGCTCACAGGCGAATGACGTCACCGACAGGCGTGGAAAAACTCACGCATGCGCACGAGGGTTCAAGCATGTCTGACGTAAAAACATATGAATGAAATCCATATAGTTTTTGAAAAAAATAAAAAGGACCGTAACTTTATTGACAGCCCTCGTATATATATATATATATATATATATATATATAAAATATGCACTTTTGTAATAGACAAAACTTTCAGGGACCCATCTTGGTGATCTGTACAGCACAGTTTAAAGCAGAGCTGCTCAAATCTGTTACTGCAGGGCACCTGCCCTGCCTGTTTTCAGGTCTACCAGCTCTACTCACACCTGATTGTTCAGCCCAGTCTCACGCTTTTATTCGTGCCCGTCACGAAATGAGTCACATTTTCTTGACACTTTTTATTTCATTTTCCTATTATTTTACTATTTCTAATCCTCTCCTTTCTCCTAACTCTAAACATAACCATAAGGTAGGACTGTCCGTTCCCCTTCCCCTAACCATAACCCCCCGTGTCACCCCTTATTTCATGCCCCGTCATGAAAAGGACCCCATTTTCATGACAGTATCACAAACCATAGATTAATTTACTTTTCATAATCCCACCATGAACAGCCATGAGATTGGGTTGGATTGTTTCTCTCTGGTGTTTCCCAGCTTCTCATTTGCTGAGCACACCTGTCGAAGATTAAATAAAACATGCAGGGCAGGTGCCCTACAGGAGCAGATTTGGACAGCTCTGGTTAAATAATCTTGCCACTTACACAACGTGAGCACTGGGTTGAAAATGACAACTGCATCACATGGACACTAGTGGTGGCATTTGCGATATAATCTGTGAAGCTTCGCCCCTGGTAAAATATAGGTCCTTATGCTTATCGATGAAGAACTGTAGCAGGAACACAAAGGAAAGGCTGATAACTGTGTCCTCCGTTGTCTTCACAGTCTTTGGAGACATCCCACACGTTGCAGTCCAGGACCTCAACAACATCTTGAAGCAAGGTTACTTGGAAAAGAAACGCAGAGGTAGTATGAGCAAGTAATACTGTTTGATTTATTTAGTTGGCTTGCTAGACACTCACACTTTATTGCATGATGATTTTAAGACTTCAGGAAGACAGACTACAGTGTAATAATAGTTAAATATGTTGTCCAGTATGACCAACTGTAACAATCTGGGCATTAGCATTAGCAAATAAAGTAAAATAAAATGTTATATACATAGTTATTTAGTGTTTCGTCTATTAATAACTCATACTGTGCTTCTTTTTGTAGACCACAGCTTCTTTGGCTCAGAGTGGCAAAAGAGATGGTGCGTTCTCAACAACACGATATTCTACTACTTTGGGAGTGAAAAAGGTTTGTTTGAGGTGCCACCATGTTCAAGCACAGTCACAATTACAGATGAATTTGATCAGATTGGACTTACTTGTCCTGACAGATAAACAGCAGAAAGGTTCATTTTATATCAATGGCTACAGTGCAGAGTCTGTGATCAACCTGCGAAAAGACTCCAGAAAAAATGCCTGTTTTGAACTGAGAGCGCCTGGACGGCGGACCTACCAGGTTTGTTTAAACATGACACACCTGCACAGACAGTCAAGTGAAAAAATGTAATTTAAATTATTTATGAAAGCAGCAGTGAGGAAGAATTTGGCAAATTAAATTATTTACATATAGTCAAGAAAAAATTTTAAGTTTACAGGAAAACATTATCTTATTGTCTTATTATTGGATTTGTAATAAATCTGATAAATTCTTGCTTAGAACTTTTTCAGTAGAAAATATTCCTGTTAATAGTCCTCATGTTTGGATAGCCTAGAAGAGGTTGACCCTATGCTTCAAAGGCTCAAAAGTCAATGTTTTTTGTTTTTTGTTAAATTAATCTATTGTTAGATTTAAAGCAACTTTTGGCAATCTTACCCATCAGTTCACCGCCAACAGTTCCAGAGAGGCCAGGGAATGGGTGGACCAGATCAATTTTGTACTTAGAGGTAAGTCACCTGTTGTCAATTTCTTGCTTTTTAACAGGTTTGCAAGGTAACTGTAAAATAGAGTTAACTCGGACACGACGTTTTTCACAGTTATTGTACAGAATTTCTTTTTCTTCTTCATTTTGGACCAGAAAGGTCAGAAATGAAAGCGATCTCTTCATCATCTCTGACTATGATGGAAACCACCACATCCATCACTAAGTGCACAGCCAAAGAGGAGAGTTCTGTAGCTCCTCATTTGACATGTCAACTACCATGTCACGTGCACCACTGTATAGCTCTATAGTTCTAGCGCCACCCCCCACCCCCAAAGCACTCCACCTACTGAATTCCAACTTACGGGAAATTGATTGGGAGATGTTCTGGTTATCCTGCAGTGACATTGATTTCTGCTTGGCTGCTTGCGCTCGGCAGAGGACTTGATACCTTGTGTTGCAGTGGCCAGTCGACTGCAATGAGACGGCTCCTCCATCTGAGTGAGCAGCCGTGCATTGTCTACTCTAAAATGGGCTCGGGACCGGGCCCCTGATTTGCGGGAAGTAACACACACTCAGCAGTTTGTCTTACTTCCTTCCAGCACTGTTTGACTACATGTATGATTTGAAACATGTAGATGGGAAATTACTTATTATGTGTTACTTCTAAATTCACCTGAGAGCAAGACTGACATTTCTGTTTAATATATTCTTAAGTGTTAAAATCTTTTATAGAAATTCCAGCTAAAACCCGATGGAGGTACGGTAGGAAACACGGGAGAGGAAGTGGCCGAAATGCATAGTTAAAATGTTGGATCTAAACTCCCAACTGCTCATGTATGGCATGTGCTCGCACCTTTTGTACAACCAGGAACCTTCGTACATTTGTCTTACTTTCCCTGTCATGCTTGGGTGTGTCTTTTGTGCCTTGCTGCATTCCATCTTGACGCTAACACCACCGATCATGATGCCACTCCTTCCCTCATAGATCTAAGCTCCAACTTTATCCCATTTGATGATGATGACGAGGAAGATAAGGAGGAGGAAGAGGACACCTATGATGACATTGAGGGGGCGGCCGGCCCTCTCCAATCACGACCTGGTGTTGCCCAGGCATCTCTGAGGGGTACAGAGGGAGGGCAGGACACGGCGGAGGCAAACGAGGAGGACGATGATATCTACGAAGTGCTGCCAGGTATGAGAATGTTGTTACATGAATAGCAAAGCACACGCAAAATAATCAGTCACACAAATCGAGTCTTTTCTCTGTCTTGCCTTATTCGAGCCTGAAGGGATTTTTGCAGCGCTCTCTGTTGGTGATAGTCTCTGCTGGATGTGAAATTTGTGTTTCCAGCTGCATCGCTCTCAGCGCACATCTCCCACTGATCGCTCATTTGAAATCAAGCATCACTAATAATCACGTCATCACTGAGGAGCCTGTTGCAGAGGCACACGGGGCACGAATGGAAATATATATAATCCATGCACTGACCACAGATCAGCTTCCACTCATCTCCCTCCTCATCTTACTGATGTTTTAGGACAGAGAGGAGCAGTTATATTGTTGAAATCAACGAGAGCCAAGTAGTCTGAATGCTCTGTCATAGAAAGTCCAATTAGCTCTTGTTGCTGGGCAACAAATAGCCCACTTTTCATTCCTCAAAACAGAGTTTAGGCTAAAACCACCTTAGCAGCAGTAATTTAAAAAGCTGCATCTCTCCAGGGCTTAAAATATTTGAAATAGGTATTAGAATGTGAGTGGAAATGTTTTTGGACCTTAGAATAATATGGGCGAGCACATCGTCCACCCGAAACCCTGCTGTGGGAGAGGTAGTCGCATGCGTCAGGGCGGCTACAAGATCCAGAGAAGGACAAAAGGGGAGATCTGATCTTTTTCAGGGCCATCGTCCATCACTCCTCCTATTAAATAAGATACATCAGGATTCAGTTTCACTCAGTACATTACCTTTTCCAAAATCAGCGGTGAGAGGGGAATCAGTCTTCAGACTGTCACGCGGGCATTCAAAGCCATCTGGGAAGAGGTACAGACACTGACCACAGATGGCATATCGAATGACGGGCTCTTTCGTTCACTTTCTCACCCCTTCACCTATCAATCACCCTGCACCTCTCGGTGGTTACATAGCATAAACGAGTCGATTTTCCGAGCTGTTTCATGAAGCAGGATCACAAAAAAAAAACGTGGGGGGTTGGCTGTTTCTGTTTATACTTAAAGAAGTCTAACCTTTTTACTGATTTTAATTTGTTCACTATTGACATTAGAGTTTAAGAATATTTTCTTTAAATTGTGATGAATGTTTAAGAAGGTTCTGAAAGTGTTGAAGAATGGGGGGAATTTTTTACCCCCTTTCAAGGCGTTGAACAGTTTTTTGTTGGAGCAAAAATCTAAACAGCTTTCTGATGCAGGGAGGAACGGTGGCGTCGGCTCCGGTGCTGATGACCGATTTTATTGTCTGTAAAATTGAATCAATTTGATATAGAATCTGTTGGCCCATGGTGGTGGCTCGCCAACTGAAGCATGCTCTTCTCTGCAACATTTGAGCACTGATGAAACAAATTGACAGGCGAATGTGAAACAACAATGCGTGGTATTTTCATATCTTTAGATAAGCTGTAATTGTACGTAACGAATGGATTTGAAGTCGTTTCTTGCATACTTTTTGAAGGAATGTTAATGTATAATTCTGTCAGAAATATGTAGTAATCTGAGACAAAAGCACAGTCCACCCATGTCGTTTCTGCATCAAAGTGCAAACTGTACACACAGTCACAAATATGTGTATGTGCGTGTGCGCGTCTGTGGTGTTCTTCCTGGAAGCAGAGGCACAGGTTGTGCTGGAAGGTGGATAGTGTTGCTGAGCTGTGGCGATGCTGTCAGTCCGGTAGCGTTCAGGATGGATGTGGGAGATGGAGGACGGGCATATCACTGTGTCACCCCTCAGACCACCCGTTTGCCACTCCCCAAAGTCAATGACACGCACGCCTCCGCGGGTCTTAAAGAACTATCATGGCCTGACACGCTAAGGAAGTAGATATATTTGTTAAAAGCAGTCTGCTGTTGCAGTGTGTCTGAGAAAAGTGTGCTCATTATTATGTAAAAGGATGCCATCAACAGTCTTTTTTTTTTTTATTTAGTCTTTATTTATTACCTCCACCAAGGAGGTTATGTTTTTGGTCACGTCCGTTTGTTTGTTTGTTGGTTGGTTGGTTTGTTAGCAGAATTATTCAAAAAATCCTCAACAGATTTCAATTACATTTTTACCAGGGGTGTATCTTGGCCTAACTTAGAAGTCATTAAATTTTGGTAATGATCCGGAAAACAATCCGGATCCAGTAATTTTTTTAAGGATTCTTTATCATTGCAGGATAGGGCCAATTTCAACATTTTTGCATCTAACTTCATGAAGACGGGTCACAAAGGCTGAACAAAAATTAAGTTACGACACAACAATAATTTAGCATTTGTTTCTCCTCATTGAATAAACTTGTTATTAGAAAAAAAAAAAACTTGTGTAGTTCATGCAGTTTCTTTTTATAAATACATTTGCTGAAGATCTAAGGGTTTAACCCTCTGGAGCCGACGCCGTCGTATATGACGACTGAGACCAAGCTTTACTAAATTATAAATAACTTTTTAATGATATCAAGATTCAAGATTCAATACTTTATTGCCATGCAACCAATGCAAGTTGCTAGGGATTTGTTTCAGTGTGCTCGTAAACAAGAGACATAAGAAGCATAAACATACACACAATACTCCACATAAAATCACACACATTATATCTGAAGAAAAAAAAATAGACCCCCTTAACCTGAGTCAGGTTAAAGTGTCAAGTGCAAACATAGACTCAACAATGGCTTGTTAAAGTGCTAAGTGCAGTAGTACAGTACGCAGCAGATACAAAATGGACATATTGCACTAGAATGCTAAAACGATAAAAATATAAAAGATAAAAAGAATAAAAAAAATACATATGCAGCAATGTATATGAGCTCAGTTATAGTCATAAAAACCTACTTTCATAAGGTGCTGGTGCAGGGTAGGAGAACTATTTAGGTGCTTAATGGCTCTGCAGTAGGTGCTGTTGAGAAAGCGTGATGTTTTAGTGGTTATGACTCTCAACCTTTTACCTGATGGGAGGATGTTGAAAAGGGAGTTAGCTGGGTGTGACTGATCTAGTAGGATCTTCAGCCCTTTCCGACAGATACATGATTCTTAAATAGTAGAGATGGGTGGGAGTTCACAGCCAATGATCTTTGAGGCTGTCTGGACTATCCTATCCATCTGCATCCTTTGTTGAGCAGTGGAGTTGCCATACCAGACAGTGATGGAAAATGTCAGGACACTTTCAATAGCTGCTTGGTAAAACAGCAGCATTCCCTTACTGGCTACCCCAAACCTTCTCAGCTGATGTAGGAAGAAGAGTCTTTGGTGTGCTTTTTTGGTGATGCAAGTAAGGTTCTCATCCCATTTCAGGGAGGAATCTATCGTAGTGCCCAGGAATTTAAAACTGTTCACACATTCCACCTCCAATCCGTTAATGTGGCAATGGCAGGGATGCCTTCTTTTGTCTGCGAAAGACAACCACTAACTCCTTGGTTTTGGCTCCATTTAACTCTAGATTGTGAATGTGACACCGCTGTGTGAGTGAGTGGACCTCATTTGAGATAGAAATGTACTTTTTTTTTGCTGATAAGTTAACTCCGCAGACTTTCAAGCCACTGTCCACCATCTTTGTACTCCTCATAGAAGCTGTGTGATGACGTGAGCAATGTGAGTGTCTAATCAGAATTGGTTCACTGTCACATGGTTTTCCAAAATCCAATCGTAGGGCAGATTCACCTCACGTGACACACCAAAGATTGTTTTTAGGAGTGATGTGTTACTAGTTTATTATAGTTTGCTGTGTGTTTTGAATAAATGTGTGTGGGAAATTATTTCCGCTTTACTTTTTCCTTTCTAATTTCTGATTGTAAACCTTTATTACACTTATAAAACACAACTATAGCATATATATTTTGAAAGTACAGGTTGTCCTGAAAAAAAGAGACATAAAAGTTGATTGTGGGATGCAGGGAGAGCTGTTAACAGCAATAATAAAACATTTATGCCAGGCGAGTGAACTGTCCAAAAAATGCCCTCGGATCCCAGAGGGTTAACCACTGAATCTGAAGCATGACGGTAGATGTGTGAAATGATGTGGAATAAAGGTATTCCGTGTGACGTCAGTGACCCTATGGCCTTGGCGGAGGTTTGCGCTCTCCGAGTGCTTCTAGTTACTTGTTTTTTTTCCCCATCCTGCATACTTTTTAACACTTTGTTGCTTTTCCTATGAAATAGAAAAATCAGTATGTTGTGTCCTGTGATAAATTTGTCCCAAATGTCAATTCAATCAGTATTTGTTTGTTTTTTTTAATTTAGAAGAGGACTTTCCAGATTCAGCAGAGGACAGCAGTGAAAGAAACAAACCAGGTCAGAATCTCATTATAGCTCTCAAGCTTTCCTCTCAGTAGCTAATAATGACTATTTTTCACCTCAGTAGTGCGCGGCAGCAGAGTTTGCTGTGAGACTTGATAAAAGAACATTGTCTCATTTTGTTTCATTTGTGCTCTGTGTTTCCTGTCAGAGTGGTCATCAGATTATGCTAACTATTACCAGGGTTTATGGGATTGCGATGCTGACGAGCCAGATGAGTTGGCCTTCCAGAGGGGAG
The DNA here is from genome assembly GCF_902500255.1 of Thalassophryne amazonica. Taxonomy (NCBI): domain Eukaryota; kingdom Metazoa; phylum Chordata; class Actinopteri; order Batrachoidiformes; family Batrachoididae; genus Thalassophryne; species Thalassophryne amazonica. Next base: position 43,008,817 of record NC_047120.1, on the reverse strand, counting down.
ACCTCATCTACATCGTTAGTAAGGTCAGCGTTTGCACACCAGCAACAATGACAAGGGTTGTTTAATTTATTTTCTTTATAGAATTCAGTAAAAAAAAAAAAAAACCCTCCAAAAACAAAAATGTTTCCAGATTAGTTCATATAAATTACTGTTTTCCCATATATCTCTAATGGGAGCCATTTCTGATTGCTCTGTTGACTCATAGACATTACAGAAGCAGTAACAGTACTTTAAAATGAGTAAAATGTGATGTAGATGTGTAATTATTTAAGGGTTAAACAAAATCATCTCCACTAATCACTTTGCACTAATTTACTTACTGAACATGCTGATATCTCCAACATCTAAATTTCCCTTTTCACTAGCGCGCGCGCATCTCGAGGCAGCAGCAAAGCCCCGACAGTGGCATTGTCTATTTCTGGGCCACTGGGGTGAAGTGCCATTCAGGCGCTGCGTAATGGTGCTGTTGTTCATTACGGAGCCACTATCACAGGGGTTAATTGAGGAAGCAACCATGCGAAGCTCTTGCTTTCTCTTTGACATAAACTGCAGGTGAAGCCATCCTGCATCTCAGCTCTTTTCTCTCACTCTATTTCCTCATGTTTTATGGCCGCCTTGTAGTTACATGCAGAGTATCTACCCGAGTAAAGCCATCCCACTGGAAATCAATGGTTTGTAATTTGGGCCCGTTTACTCTGCTGCATGCAGAGGCTTGTTCTGATGCTGTTGCTATTAGTTGGTTTGAAATTGCATTGTCCTGTACTGTGTTTAGGATAGATTATCTGAAGGGCAGAATGAAGGAGATATTACAGAACATTTACCCTTTATTGTAATAATCTTGCAAACTTTCAGCAGTGGTGGCTCCAGAAGATTGTTTTTTTTTTTTGTAGTTGTTGGTGGGGCTAGTTGGGTGCATGTTTATTTAGTTCCAGGGTGACAAAATTTGTAGTAAATATACAAAAATGCATTTTAAAGTAAATTTCAAGTACCTACTACTATATTGTTAATTCACACGTACAATACACAGTACATAGAAGTAATGATAGAAAAAAACATTACAATTGCCCCTCTGACAGGACACATATTTGAATTTGGAAAATTTTAGAAAACATTTGTCAGTTATAATAATAATAATAATAATAATAATAATGACACAGCTAACAACAAACAACACAGTCAGGATAGAGGCTGCTCTTCTTTAGGGTAGCTTTTCTCCCGGACTGTTGCCCTCTTGTTTCTCATTTTCACCACCTTCTCGTTCCTGCATAGAGTTTCCTTGGCAAGGAAATATTTTTAATCGTGCTAGGAAGCTGAATAATGAAGAAAATTTTTTTATGTTATTTGGAGCCGCAACAATTGACTGATTATTAATCGGCTACTAAATTAACAAATATTTTGATAATGGATTCATTGTTTTGGATTATTAAAAAAATCTAAGTTTTCTGAATTGAGCTTCACAAATGTGAATATTTTGTGATTTATTCTACTACCTTTCTCTTTGGCATTTGAAGGCATTATCTTGGGCACTGGAAAACAATCACCATTTTCACCATTTTACAACAGTTTTTGGACCTAACACGTAATCTTTAATTTAAAAAGGAACAGTCGATGAGTTAATGATGAATATATATATATATTTTTTTTTTTTACTTGCAGCAGTAATGTTATGTGAGTGGCATGAACTCACTCAGTTGATCCCTGTGCAATGTATAAATAATACCTCAAGGGTACTTTGAAAACTGGGATATTGTTGGATCAGTTAGAGAAAGTAGGAAAATTGGCGTTGAAAACAAAAATTTCAGTGATAAATCAATTTTCTGGTAAAGACACCACAGTCTTGGTTGGAGGGGGCACAACCCCCACCTTAGAGCCGCCTGCGATTTTGAGTCGTTAACAAATCACCTCAAATAGTTAATAAGGATATTAGAGCTACTTAGTTTTAGTTGCCGTATTTTGTATTTTCATAAGTTTTAGTAGAATAAACTTTGTACTAAAGGCTGCCTTTTTGTGTTGCAAATGTGAACGGAGTTGGTGTTGCATGAATATGAGCCTTTTGTTTTGAACAGCAGAAACAGGTGAAATATGTTGCTCTCAGAAGATGGACTTTTAATTGAGGCGCTCTTGGCAGTGCCAGATTAATGAGATGCCAGCGTCCTCCGCGTGCATGTGCGTTGGTGGATAGGGGGAAAATGTCAAAACAGCCACCTCCATTTTTCACGCAGGAATGACAAAAGCATCGTACTTTAGAAACAAAGGGGATCTGGCTCTGCGCTGCAGATCCGCCTCAAACAGCCTCTGGTCTGCCCAGCATATTATCTTCCACCATTACTGCATCGCTGGAACCCTTGCAGGCATGTGAAGTCCAGTTTTGAAGCAAGACATAACTGTAGTATCTCACCATCTTAATGACATAGATTACTCTTGTTTTGTCGAGCTGTATGCTTCAGTCATAACATCGTGACAGACTGCCAGAGAGTACTCTAACTATCCTCTAATGGATTTAAAGTCAGGGTCTGGTTATAAATTATGAAGGTGATCTGCGTGCAGCTTCTGAATGTTTGGTTTTGTGTGACAACATGACTCCACCCGTGTCCCATTTTACGTTCTAATAGCATTGCATTTCCCTCATGAATAGCATTATTTGGATTATAGCCTTTAATCGGCTATTTATTTTAATGAGCCCTTGGGGATGGCTTCCCCGCGTCTTCTGTGTGTACACTCTGGGCCTGCTGATGCTCAGTTTTACAGGGGGATTCCGGAGAACCCTGACCTCGATGAGTGAAATACGGGCCCTTGGCTAGAACTCAAGTCTGTCGCTTAACTGGGGACCCAGACACATGAAATGGCCGTAATAAAACCAGGGCCCATAAATTCTCTTTGAGGGTGGGAGGCCTGGTTGTCTGTGCTGTTATGTCAACACTGACCATAATTACAAGGTAATAAGGACACGCTCTAAGTGCTAAATCAATGGTGCTAACAAACTGTTATTTTTAAAGCTGGGTTGTGATTGACTGCTGAAGTGCAGACTGGGATAGCCACAGGCGTGGTGTCATGTGGCTGTGAACTGAGGAGAACATGCCGATTGTACAAAAGGCCCTCATTCATCATTATTGATCTTTCACTTACTGTAAAGTGGGCGCATTTTTACTGTATTTGTATTCCCCCCGCCCCTTGTGTGTTTGCTCATGTACATTTGTGCGCGTGCATATTTTGTGTATCACTGACAAAGTAAATAAATTAGGAACCTCACAACTCATATGAATCCTATTAGTTCAAGAGAATTAATCTCGCAGCGCGCCTTTGCGGCTGGTTGCAGCGATGCCTGACTTGCTTTCCGTGGAGCTCGATGGCAATGCTCAGTGCGCTGATACATGATGTAGAAACACACTGTGAGATTCATCTTGCGATTTTTGTTGTGGCATTTCATTTCTGAGAGTGTGCATTTTTCTAATGCACATTATGGCTCTGCACTGACATTTTAGTGCGTGATGACAAACACCAGCTAGGGTTTTTTTTTCTTTGCAATAGCACATGTTGATATATATTTTTAAACTTGGTTTAATTTGTTCAAATGTGGCTTCATCAAAACTTAAGCTGCAATAAAACCTGCAAGCGATATTTTTTTTCGTACAATTTACTATACACAGTTGCCGTACACGATTCATTTGTCAAAAGGCCATCTCTGAGACTAAAAGTTATTGTTTCGCCCCCTTTCTGATAATCTGTAAAGCACGTATATGTTGCCGGCCCTTTCCTCACTAAAACATAAGGTTGTGCTGCATTCTTTGCCCTCTAATTTATGTAGCCAGAATCAAAACACATGAGCTCTACAGGTCAGTTGTCACATTCCTGTATTCCCACAGCCACTCATGGAGAACGGCAGGATGGAGAGGAAAGAGATTAATGGTACAAACCCATTCGGGGTCCTTAAAGCTGGCAAGCTGCACTGCCACCTCTCACTCCTTTGCCCCCTCCCCTTTTTCTCTCTCTCTTTCTCTTCCTTTGTACCCTGTCCAACCAAAACCCAGAGAGAGGGAGATGGGTCAGCCAATCCAGTGCATTTTATAAAGTCACTTCATATTTGGCCTTAGTGTACAGTTCCAGGCTGTAAATGGGAGGCGAGCCTGTGTCAGACTTTGAGAACATGGACACCAGTGACACCTTGTGGCTGTTTCTGGTACTGCTCTTGTGCCTTATGAGAACAACTGTCTTGTAGCTCAATCACTTGCAGAATCACAGTCAGACAGTTTGATTTTTGGGTTTTGTAGTAAATTATCTCACCTCGTATTTAAGGGACTGCTTGTATTCCTTCCACGTTATCTGTGACAGTCATTCTTTTGCTTGATAACACTTCTACAAGCTGCTCTGGCCTGCTGTCCACAGGTCACACCAACTGAATGGAGCCCAAGAAAAGGGAAAATGGGAACACAATCATATGGGAAAAGTCAAGAAAGAGAGACAAAGAGAGGGGATCCCTTTATTCTTTTGTGTGTGAACCCTGTCTCCCCCCCGACTTTCTCCTTTTCTCTGTCCCACACCCATTTAAAGACCCCTAGCTGCTATTGTGGCCATAGACACCAAGATGCTATAGACAGGCAAGACATCCTATTTACCACACAAAGTAGCAGGGGGCGAGTCTGGGGTTTGGGGTCATGCAGGAGGCAGCGGTCATCCCTCGGTCAACTACAGTAGGTCATTATTCAGCCCAAGCCAATAGCCCAGAACCATGCCCGAGTATCCCACCCCCAATCCATTCTGCTTAATTATTATAAATGAGGGGCGGTGTAAACAGCCATCATTACAGACACTCAGTGGCATACACAAATCCACTTTAAATTGCTATTAAGTTAAGGAGCTATCTGTAATCCCAGGCGTGCATTAGAAGGAAGCGAGTAGGTTTTCTTTTTATTAAATCTCATCGTCCCTGAGATATTTTCAAATGTTCTCATACTCTGTCATGTTTCCAATTTGAAGCCAGTTCAATGATTTAATTAAAAGCCCACTTGGAAAAAAATGAACACTAAATAGCCATTTTCAATCTCCGCTTGGGCAGAATTATTGCCAAGTATTTCCTTTTTTTTTTTGAATGGAATCTTTACACCAACAAAAATGCACGGTTTTCCAGGCATTATCTGGACTCTTGTGGTGATGTTAAGGAAGTCTACCTGCTTGAGCAGCGAGGAGGTGCCTGCTAATCTGATTGCGGGTTACAGATCGCAGGCTTTTGTTGAGCAGAGGTGTCCATGTTTCTTTGTTAGTGCGAGCAGTGATGGAAGAGCTGCAGCTCTGCAGTGTGTCTGGTGACTGTTTGGAGATGGTTCAGAGAAGCGCAGAGGAAGAAAAGATGGAAAAAAGAGGATGCAAGTAAAAGGGCTGTTACAGGAGAGTTGGAAAGACAGAAAAAGGAAGATAGTAAGGAGGGGGTGCGAGATGAGGAGGATAGGAAAGAGAGAGGGAGGGAGGGAGGGAGAGATTGTAACACCCAGGCGGCGGGTTCAGCGGCGGGGCAATGAGAGACTTCCTGCGCTCCATCACGCCCAAGGCCTGCCTCAGTCAGCTGGTGGCCGAGGAAAGATGCCTCATGTGTCAGGCTTATTAGCACTCTCCCTAGTTTGTATGCATTTGGGATCGTACGAGCATGAACGTGTGTTTCATTTACAAATGTGTGTGTGAGATGAGAAAGGCAGGAGGACGCGCATGCAAAAATTTCATTGTATTTATTTATTTATTCCCCCTTTCATTTTTTTTGTTTTTGAGACAGAAATGTGTAAGGTGTTTTTGGGCTCTTGTCTCTCACTGTGTCCACCCAACCTCAACTCACCTTCTCCCGCTTCAGGCTTGGGTAGCTGTCAATCTGTCCTCCGGTCGGGAACATGACTGATGGGCCTATCAGAATGCCACCATTAGCCAGCCCCCTGAGTGGTAAATAAACGATCGCGCTGGTACACTGCAGGTGTTGTCATGGCAACCCACTCTCAGTACCAGCCCCACCCACGCTCATTCTCAGCTCTCTTGGCAGAGGAGTCACCAGGAGGTCAACATGTCAACGTGCCGCAACGGCCACGACACGGCGCTGTTTGCCCCCTTCTTCTCCATTCTCATCCAGACTGCAGCAAACAGCGGCTCTGCCGTGGCATCTCTCACAAATCATTTTTACAAACGCAGAAAGGACACCATGGTGTCTCCTGTTAATGAGGTAACATCAACGCTCAGCTGCTTGGGTGCACATCTTTTACTTTTGTTTTTTTTAACTACCGAGGACGAGCCGATGCTCTCCTCCATGTTGATGGAGAACGTTCCTTTTCAGACACATACCAAACTATTTGAGGAATTCTCAAGCGAGCAGAAATGTGCCTTGTGTCTGCCCTCAATCTCTTCAGCATTTTCAAAAGCGCAAGGCGCAACAACACCCCGACAAACCAGCCTCAAAGACAAAAACGAGGAAAACAAACAGAAGGAAGAAGACATTGAGGAGTTAGCGTAGCTTTTGTCATTTGGATAATTTACTCTCCACGCCTCTTGGAATGCCCCTATTACAGCAGGTGTACTCTGGATGAACCCATTTCAAGTATGAGGAAGATGGACTCTGCACGCCTGACAGACTTCCACCGCCATTGGCACCCACTCTGTGATGTAGCAGTTGTATTAAAATGGCGGCGCTGATAATCCAAAAGACCTTTCTCAGAGAGAATTTGAGACCGACTGCACAGATGGGCCACGGAGATAAATAAAACGCTCTGTCACTACGGTTGGTGGAATAGGGCTGTGACGCCCCCAAGGGAGAGAAAAACTGTTTTGCTCCCTCTCTCCCCCCTCCGTCCTTCTGTCTTTTCTCTCCTCTGCTCACGTTCTCTTGGATGAACACCAGAGCCAGGTTTCGGCAGCCAGGCATTTCCCTCTGCGCTGAAACGGGTGTGTAAGTGGACCTTTCCCCTCACAGCTTTATAAATGCTAACATAAAGTGGAATAAGGTTGTCAGGAAGCATATTGGAGCGTCACAGTCACAGGTGTCAGGGAAATGATGGAAAACCTGGTTATTTTGGCTCCACCACCATCACCACTCTTTAGCAGCAGGACAGCCTCGAGTTCTTCTTGCTGAAGAGTTGAAAATACAGGTCAGGCCGCATGTGTTGGCACCTTACGTCGCCGAAGACAACTGGTCCATCTCCTCCTCTTGATTGTAACCATCTATCTGCAGACAGGTGAAAAGTGGGCGTGCCCTTGGGCCTTTCCAGCCACCGGGTCCTCAGTGATGTTGGATCATGCACAAAGAAACAGAGCGCAAGTGATGCTCCTCATCTGCAGTACGCATCATGACAGTGTGTGCATAATTTTACAACCGCACCTTCAAAACATCTGATGTGAAGATTAAAAAAAAATCCTTCTTGTGGATGTCTTCCATGTCAAACTTTAAATGCTATTGCAGAAGTCTGCTCACGTGACTGCATGTACAAAGTATGGGCTCCTGTGTGCACTTTGGCATTTAATCTCTTCAGTACTGAGATGGAGTGTTCACAAAGCTGTTCTCAGTCTGCTGGACGAAACAGATGAGCTCTGTTGGCAAGCTGGATGGTTAAGTGACGGCAGGCCGGAGCCTCAGCTGGCCTACATGTTCCGCTGCACATCGACCAGACGCGGTCAGACGATCATGAGATGGTTGATGAAACTCAAGTTGTGGAAAAAAAAAGTAACTGAAGCACTTGAGCAATTGAATTAATGTACTTTTTTCTATTACATGTGGAAGCCTTTTTGCAAAAGATTGCTTTTACTCTTTTAATATATTTACAACTTTGTTGCATTTTTATTATATGTACATTCATCATAAGATCACACTTTTTTGGTGAATTTATAAAAAGTGAACAACTTAACAGAGGCACATTGTAAAAATCCACTGAATCAATTAAATTTAAAAATTAAACATGTTAAAATAAGACACAAGGTCAAATTTTAGTGTCAGATTGCATAAATTATATTTTCTATGGCATTGTGTTGAATGCGTCCTCGTTCTCACTCACAGACGTTTGGAATTTTAGCCGCTTACCATTTTTTATGTGGAAAGATTGACAATAATACACAGTAAAACCTTAAAAAAGAAAGTTTCTGCACTAGTTTCTTGTTACTTCATTTAGAAGTCTTACTTTTAGTCTTTTTTTTCAGTCAGTATCTTAAACCGTAATAGCCCAGACTGAATGTCATATTTTCTTTACACAATACCTAGAAAAATATGTCCTTTTAATCAAAATATAGAAACAAAGACACTTGAATGGGGGAAAATCACGTGGGCAGTTCTTATAGTGTTGGAAAACCAGCTTTTATGTTTGATGTCATGTATTTAATAGAGTCACAGTAGTCTGGTTTACCATTCCCCTCACTTTTGAATGGAACCTCCTGAGGCTCATAATCCAGAATCTTGTTGAGTTCATACTGCACAACAGCTTTTTAAACAAAGACAAGTTATACCATCTTGCATTTTAGTAGCCACTCAAAAGCACCGGGGCCTTGCAGAATTGAGGTTCAAATCATTCTTGTCTTAATATGGAATAAGATGCACTTTAGACTTAAATTAAAATTTAACACTGCTGTTAAATTCTGCCTTGTTTACCGTGGATCGTTTAGAGACGTTCTGATTGTTATCTCTTCATTTTGGGGTGCAGGAGTACAACATTCATGGCTGGTGGGTCGGCGAGCTAAACGGCACTGTGGGTATTGTCCCCAAGGACTTCCTGCACCCTGCTTACATCCTGTGAGCTCCAACAGGTACTGGGGTACTCTCTTAACATCAACATTATGGGCCATTACTGCAGCCTAATACACAGAAACAGTCCCTCTGGTACTCATCCAGATTGCCGTTGAGGTATATTCAGTCGTTGACCTGCGGTTTATGGCATCTGCTGGCTGGAAGAAGTACTACACACAGCAATCTAAAGTGCAATGAGCAACGGCTGAGAATAAATATGAGCAACAAATGCATGATTACAGCGTCAGCTGTCCTATTTAGGAAAATGATTCCCTAATACTGTTAGATAGGCAGAGCTTAAAATGAATACTGAATTATTCATGCATGTATCGCTGATATATATATATATTTTTTATTCCTTCCACAGAGCTGCTGGTGACACCTCCGGACATGAATTTAAGAGACGCTTTTATCAGATAAGCTTTTATAATTTGGAAATTACTCTCCCTCATAAGATCAGAAGAAGGTGCTGACGTGCTACTTATTTGCACACAAACCATTTGCCTCCACTATTGCTGTGCAAACAGAATAATTAATTTTAATACATTTTTAACAACTGTTTGGTAATTTGTTTGTTTAAATGACTTCCTCTGTTGAGGTTTCTGGAGTATTTTAAAATTAACAGATACAATGGGCAAAATATCTTGTATGACGCATATCTCAAATGCAACAAATAATCTTATAATGGCCCTTGTTGCCATGACAGCAAGTTAAAAATTTCTAAATTGTACTGGTAATCACTAGGTGGCAGTAGTGGTGTAATATTTTGTGAAAGCATGAATTCATGTGTTGAGAATGTAGAGCAATATCAGATATTTGTAAGTATTGCATATAAAAAGCAATTTATTTGAACTGAAAATGTTTTTATTTACATGGACACCATTTGTTATTATTCCCCTTGGAAATGCATGCTAGAAAATAGATCCCAAAGAGACGCCTTAACTCTAAATATTTATTCTAAGCCACAAATTTCTTTTAACTGCTGACGTTTCATAAACTAAATGTGCTAGAATCCAGAAAGACCAAAAGCTGCACAATCAGCCTGTTAGATGGTTAAGATAAACTCAGAGAACATCTTGGGTTTACGTAAATAAATTAATATACTTTAAGGCCTTTTTTGGTCACCTATGATGTAGATGCTCCCTTGTTTTCACTTGGGGTTGCCACAGCAGATCCAAAGTGGATCTACATAGTGATTTGACACACGTTTTATGCCGGATGCCCTTCCTGATGCAACTCCACATTACATGGAGAAATGTGGCAGGGGTTGAACTGGGAACCTACCACACTGAAACCAAGCGCACTAACCACTTGGCCCCCACCCCTGCTTTGTCACCTATGACATAATTTAAAAGTTACAGAATTATTGTTGGTCCCCCACCCCCACAAATAAATGATGATCATTTCTGAAATTACCATCATTTCTTGATTCCTTAAAAAAAGTGTCAAAACTCCTCCGCAATGTGTGAAAAATGCTCATTTTCAATATTATTTTATGTTAATTATCATTAATGTGAAATATGATTTTCTTCAAACTACGTGGATGTTGTCACTGCTAAGTGTCACTTATAAGGGGTTAATAATTTGTGAGATCAGGCATAAAAAACTCATCATCTTAAGCCAGTTGTATGTGATGTGAAGGATTTTTAATAGTTTATATTAAGTAAAATCTCTCTTCTACTGTTACATTTATTTTATTTCTACTGTTAATAATATGTTAGTATAACATTTGGGTGCCCTTGGACAAATCCCGTATTTTATTTTTATGACATTCATCAAAGCTAAATAAATAAAGCTTTTTAAAAATCTAAATTGCTGTTTATATAACCAATCTACATATAGATAAATACAGAGGATTATATAAACAAATAAAAAGCATGCTTTTTCATATAAATATTTTTAAAATTCTGCTCTTTATTTTGTAACTTAATGTATCTTGACAACATGGTCCAAATTAAATTAAAAACTCAAAATAACAGGCGACATAAGTATCCTATTTAAAGTATTCACAGTGCTCCACTTTTTCCACATTTTGTTATGTTACAGCCTTATTACAAAGTGGATAAAATTTACTTTTTCCCCACAAAATTCTACACATAATACCTTATAATGACTGTGATTTTTTTTTAATTTTTTTTTTAGATTTTTACAGATTTATTTAGAAAAAACAGCAAGAGGATTTCAGATTATGGTCTTCTCGAACATGATACAGAAGCCAAAAACAATCCATTCCAGGCCAAGTTTCCTTACTTTAGATGGTTCACGTGCAGGCATCGCATTGTGGAGTTTTAAGAATGTCTAATATGAAATCCCAACAATTTTTATTTGTAGCTGGTAGATAGGAAGTGATATTGCATGACTTGTTAAAAGTAATACCAACATATGTATCCTGTACCTTTAAACATTATTGTTATGCATGTCTGATTTTGTTAAGAATTTCAGAGACTGTATTGCATCTGGATGTTGTGGACAATGGAGAGCCCATGGCCAATTTGAGAAAGTGATTCACGAGTCTTAAATTTAGAAAAGTAAATATAACAAGCCATGTTACAGAAATTCCATGTGCACATTACAATATTTTTTTTCCCCACAAGAAGGATTCTTTTGCATTATTTTTAGACAAGTAGTTAAGAGTTGTGTGCTTTGAGAAGCTCTTTTTTAATCTTGTTTTGATCACTCTCTGTTATTAAGAAATACACTTGATAAGGTGTACAACAAAGCTGCATATATTTGTACACAAACTGACTTACATCAGTGTGTCAAAATATTACTAAACAGGTTACATTTTCAACACTGTATGGTGACACCCCCCCAGCAGGTGCTTTGAGTAAACTATTAGTAATGAACACAGAATAGAACAGGTGTTGGTTGATTTTAGGCCACTTGTGTGTGTCTAGTGTCTGGACACTATTGTTGAGGTAAATATTTTTCCACCTCTTTACCGCAGATTAATCAGCGGTTACATCAACAGTTGGGATTTTATATGATTGACATCAAGACTAACACACAGGACTGCATGCACACAAAAGTTGTGGACACATCATACAACCAAGTGTAGAATGACTTTAATGAGATCAATTACAAAACTATGTTATCTGTTAACAAGACAAAATTAGACATGGGCCATAATGACTACAAAAGATAAATCAAACTTAAGCTGGTCTCCTATTGGTGATTTGTGGCCCTGATTAGTTTCCATATATATATATAAAAAAAAAAGGAAAGCTGGCCTGGTTATTCACAACAGCATTCTAAAGTTGTGTGTCATATTATTATTATTATTTTAAGTCCTTCAACGTACTGTTATGCCTTTTTAAAATTGCCACTTGGGGATAAATAAAGTGATCTGAAATGAATTGAATTTATTCACCGGGTTAGTGCTGATTATTAGGGATACTGAATGCAGTCCCATGACACAAGGGCTTCTGGGCATGCTCACATTACTGTGTGCATGTTTGTGCACTAATGTCTGTGGTTATAACAAGATGTATACACAAAGCTACAATTAATCCGTTAACAACTGAAAATTGTCTTCTGCTGAAGAGTGTGGCATAGCTTTCATGGGTTTATGGATGTATATGAAATTTTCAAAAAAGAATTGGAGAGGTCAATGAAGAGTGAGTCTTTGAACGTACCACCCTGCACACACATTGACTGATCACTGTGCTTCGCTCTGTGCTGCCTGGTCCGGTCATTTTCACAGCCCACTTCACAAATAACACATTCTTCATTGTATTTTAATTTTAGTTTACACTGTAGCCTGGCAACAAAATAACTGAGATACCCAATTCTCATTCAAGTGGAAAGTATTTATTTCAAGACGCACTAAAGAAAGCCATCTGTAAAAATAAAATAGATGCATGATGTGTGGGGTCTGGTAACGGTCCAATATGCAACAAATATTCTATATAGCCTATGTGCTAACCTCCATGGTACTTTTGCCAGAGTGATGAGCAGAGCTGTGTGCCTCAACATGGAACTGCTACTAATGTCCCCCAACTCCCTCGTGCACAATGCTGTGCACGTGCGCTGCCTGCTCCAGTCAACGTACCGCTCTCCACAATCTGCTTTCTATTTTAATTTCAGTCTCATTTCATTTTCATTTGGTGTCTGGTTAGTTTTCTTTTTTTGATGCCAAAAAAAAAAAAAAAAATACACAATCACCTGTCAAAAATCTGCAGTAGGAGACCGTCTAAAGACACCATTTTTTGTGGTTGGGATCCACAGCAGAAAATGTGTCAAAATTACTACTGTACACAAATATTTAAAATTTCAACTCAGATATACAGCACTTGCAGGGAAAATAATATTTTTCCATCCAACAGAAGAATGTTTAAGCATGGTCAGTTTGTGTAAGCATGTTAGACATTTGTGCTTTTGAAGATAATGTTTTATTTGACAAAGTCTGCAAAAATTAAAATCCTAATATTGTCTCATTTTCATGGTGAAACATATCTTTGTTCGATCACATCGCTACTATCCGGCCCAACGAGGACAGCAGCCCTTACAAGGGCTAAGTGATTTCGTAGAGTTCAGATGTCAATCAGCTGTTAAAATGGCAGGGGTTCATACCGTCGCCCTCTTTTGAGACATCCAAACTCAGGGAGGAGAGAGAATCCTGCTCTGCACAGTTCCTGTCAGCCATTCCAGCGTCACCGCTGCTCTCCAGAATGCTGAAGTCACCATTCTCAGTCAAAACTAAAGCAGCTACAGGCGCGACTGTCTGAGCATCCAGGGATTTAGTCGAGTCACTGGTGTTTATTATGTACTGCGAGTAATCATCCGGCCCCTCCTGAGTACTGTGCACGTGAGAAATGTTCTCATTTTCCACAAGGCGTCCATTCATCTGTACCTCTAAAATGCTGGAGTCCTCAGCTTCTGTGCAGCGAGTGACCTCTGCAGGAGAAGTCATCAGGTAGACATTTTCGATTGGGATTGCGTCCTCTGTCTCATCACAAATGCTGTCTTCATCAGTGACCTTGATGATACTCTCATTTGAAGACAGCAGCACTGACTGGCTGTCCTCATCGCTCTCGTCTTTAGTACTATTCTTAATCAAATGTACTTCTTGTTCCACTCGCTTTTCTTCCAGCTGAGCATCCATTTGTTGGATTGTGTCGACACCACATTCCATTTCGGGAACATTGCACATTCTCAGGGGCTCCTCGTGTACGACCAAATGAAGTGGTCTTTCACTTCCCCAGTTTTCACTTTTTTCTTTTATGGCATCTGTTTTCCTGTCTGAGCTCTGAGGCTCCTCCAGACAGCTGGCAGCTGCAACACCGCCCATAGCGTTACCAACGTTTCCCCAACTGTTAACCTCAGAGACGCTGTTGTGTTCTAAACCCTGCCTCTGTGGGCAAACATCTTCATGGTGGTCTATCACCTCCAAATCGCATGTGACATCATTTAAATCCACAATGTGGCTCACATACCTTTCTGATAAATCTATCTCACTGCTGATCAGCTCCAAATTTACCTCACTAAAATCATCCCACTGAACAGTTTTCTCTTGGACGTCTGGATCAGGGTCACTCTTACCCTCCTCTCCTAATGTACACTCCTCTTGAAACAAGCAGTCAATAGCACAGACATCGTCAAAGCTCGTCCCCATGGACATATGCACCTCCACTGGTGTCTGTATTTGACAGGTCTGTTCTGAAAAACAGGAACTTCCAGATTCTTCATCATTCTGGTTGTCGCCCAGGAAAAAGGTCACTTCTGTTGGGAGACTGAGTTCACCAATGGTCTCTAGGTTTTTGTTTGCCTTGAGGACACTGAGGTAGGTCTTCTTGAACTGGGAAGCAGCTGGGACCTTATTGTGGACCTCTAGTAATCCCTCCAGAGGATCAGTGTCACGGGAAGAGAAAATATTAGAATTGGAGAAAGGCTGATGTGGACCCGGGCTGAACATTGAAGAAGTAGAAGAAGAAGAAAAAAAAAATTACAATTGCATATAACAAATCATTAGAAACTTTAAACATAAATCAGTAACACATTGGCTCATATGAGGGTTCATGGACTCTCTGCCTTCAAAATGATCATTTGATGCTACAGTTTATTGAAGGTGAAGAATCTCACTTTAATGAGTTTCTTGTATTTAACCCTCCACAATTCACATGATAAAAGTCTCAGGAATTCCTGGAAGACTGCAGTGAATGTTCAGTATGTACTACTTTTTCATATGAAAATGTACATATTTTGTTTGCAACCTCACTATTGCATAAGTGAGAGGGGGAAGCAAATATAAGTAAAACTGAATAATTATCCCTTAGACAAGCGAGTCCCAAATTGAAGCTACTGTCGGTGGGCCACAGCCCCCTGGTGGGCCATGAAGGTACTGCAAGTGGGCCATAAGAGGCCATGAAAATAAAATTGAGGTCTATGATTTTCAGTTTTGTAATGAAGCTTATATATATATCTTAAGTTTGGTAATTGCTGCTTTAGACTGCTGAAATCTGAAACTTAAATTTCTAAATTCACGAGTTCCTAATGTAATTGAAACCTTGGGGTTCAGTTTGTTTTGAAGCATTAATAATCTGATCTAATTTAATATCATCTATCAATCAATCAATTCAATCAATTTTTTTTTATATAGCGCCAAATCACAACAAACAGTTGCCCCAAGGTGCTTTGTATTGTAAGGCAAGGCCATACAATAATTATGTAAAACCCCAACGGTCAAAACGACCCCCTGTGAGCAAGCACTTGGCTACAGTGGGAAGGAAAAACTCCCTTTTAACAGGAAGAAACCTCCAGCAGAACCAGGCTCAGGGAGGGGCAGTCTTCTGCTGGGACTGGTTGGGGCTGAGGGAGAGAACCAGGAAAAACACATGCTGTGGAGGGGAGCAGAGATCGATCACTAATGATTAAATGCAGAGTGGTGCATACAGAGCCAAAAAGAGAAAGAAACTGCATCATGGGAACCCCCCAGCAGTCTACGTCTATAGCAGCATAACTAAGGGATGGT
Source organism: Thalassophryne amazonica (assembly GCF_902500255.1). NCBI lineage: Eukaryota > Metazoa > Chordata > Actinopteri > Batrachoidiformes > Batrachoididae > Thalassophryne > Thalassophryne amazonica. Next base: position 42,993,110 of record NC_047120.1, on the reverse strand, counting down.
TCAGGGTCACCCGATCCAGCCCTAACTATAAGCTTTAGCAAAAAGGAAAGTTTTAAGCCTAATCTTAAAAGTAGAGAGGGTGTCTGTCTCCCTGATCTGAATTGGGAGCTGGTTCCACAGGAGAGGAGCCTGAAAGCTGAAGGCTCTGCCTCCCAATCTACTCTTACAAACCCTAGGAACTACAAGTAAGCCTGCAGTCTGAGAGCGAAGCGCTCTATTGGGGTGATATGGTACTATGAGGTCCCTAAGATAAGATGGGACCTGATTATTCAAAACCTTATAAGTAAGAAGAAGAATTTTAAATTCTATTCTAGAATTAACAGGAAGCCAATGAAGAGAGGCCAATATGGGTGAGATATGCTCTCTCCTTCTAGTCCCCGTCAGTACTCTAGCTGCAGCATTTTGAATTAACTGAAGGCTTTTTAGGGAACTTTTAGGACAACCTGATAATAATGAATTACAATAGTCCAGCCTAGAGGAAATAAATGCATGAATTAGTTTTTCAGCATCACTCTGAGACAAGACCTTTCTGATTTTAGAGATATTGCGTAAATGCAAAAAAGCAATCCTACATATTTGTTTAATATGCGCTTTGAATGACACTAATCTAATTGAGAATAGCTACAGTAAGGGATTCCATCAGTAGGGAAATGTTATTGAGATGTTTGACAGAAAATAAAAACTGTTACTGTTTAAAACATTTAAAAGCCTGATGCCCAAAGTGTGTTCATATCAGATCAAACTGTCTAAGTTTCCTGTATGGAGCTAAATCAAGGCCAAACGTTTTGTAATCTGAAAATAAAAAAAGATTGAAAAAAATAAATTTTGAAACTGAAAATTAAAGTTTTGTTCTTGAATTTTATAATCATTTTAAAAAGTATTATCAAAATAAAAATAAGTAAGATATATATTTTTCAGTTTAAATAAATTTTTGATTCAGCTCTGTAATTTTTTGATCAAATAATTTCAAATAATTTATTTTCATTCATATTTCTTTTTTTTTCACCTTCAGATCTTTTTTCTCTTTCAGATCTTATTTTTTCAGTTTCAAACTTTTGGCCCCGTTCTGGCGTGGGAGGGCGTGGCTTCGATTGAGAGGGGTGTGGAATTGTGAGTGACAGGAGGGGAATCAGTCCTCACATGATGTTGCTTTCAGGAAACGTGGGTACTTTGATAAATGACTTAACACTTTCGTTCCACTGTATTGTCTTGATACCTGTAAATAAAGTGATGCTAAAGATGTCTATTACAAGTAATTCTAGACCACTCTTGGTCATTTTTGATGCTTAAAAACTGGAAAATATGCAAGATTGTAAAGTTTGACACCTATACCTAAAAAAACGATGTGTCCTAAATCCACACAAGACCTTGAACGCAGCGCAGCATCGCCGCATCGCCGCATGAAAATGAGGCAGGTCGCTCATTTTACAGGCTGCAGTGAAGTGTTACGAGCTTTCTAAGTGACACACAGAGAGACCTGGCTCAGCAGATCTGAAGGAAGCTTTAATATGGACAGATCTAAGCAGACCGCTGGTAAATCCAAAGCCGCCCGGAAGCGCGCTCTGGCTACCGGCGGTGTGAAGAAGCCTCGCCATTACAGGCCCAGCACTGTGGCACTCCGCCAGCTACCAGAAATCCACTGAGCTGCTGATCCACAAGCTGCCCTTCCAGCACCTGGTGAGAGAAATCGTTCAGGACTTCAAGACCAACCTCCGCTTTCAGAGCTCCGCTGTGATGCTCTGCAGGAGGCCGGCGAGGCTGACCTGGTCGGCAGCTTGTGGATCAGCATCTTGGTGGATTTCTGGTAGCGGTGGATCTCTCTTAGCGCCACAGTGCCGCGCCTGTAACGTTGGGGCTTCTTCACACCGCCGGTAGCTGGAGCGGTCTTCCGGGCGGCTTTGGATTTACGGGCGGTCAACTTTGTTACATCGTCATTAAATTCACTATCTGGTACAAAATACAGATCCACTGAACCAACTGCTACACATCGATCACAATAAACAGCTTTATCTCGAGGGTTTAAAGCCTCGTAATAAGCTTTCATTCTCTCTGTTTTCTTTCACGCGCCAGCCGAGTAATAATCCACGATGGAGACGGGAGCAGAGTCATTATCTTTCAAAGGACCCACGTTTCCTGAATGCAACATCATGTGAGGACTGATTGCTCTCCTGTCACTCACAATTCCATGCCCCTCTCAATCGAAGACACGCCCTCCCACGCCAGAACGGGGCCAAAAGTTTGAAACTGAAAAAATACGATCCGAAAGTGAAAAAAAGAAATATGAATGAAAATAAATTATTTGATCCAAAACCATTACAGAGCTGAATCAAAAACTTATTTAAACTGAAAAATATACATCTTACACTTATTTTTATTTTGATAATACTTTTTAAATTATTATAAAATTCAAGAACAAACATTGAATTTTCAGTTTCAAAATTTATTTTTTCAATCTTTTTTTTTATTTTCAGATTACAAAACCTTAATTTTCAGTTTCAAAATTAATTTTTTCAATCTTTTTTATTTTCAGATTACAAAACTTTTGGACTTGATTTAGCTCCATATTCCTGTATCTGGAACGCTCTCCCCATGAAGCCCATCCAACTAGTGAGACACTGAGAAAAGCACTGTGATCTACACCTTTGAAGGGATTTTTTTCCCTACAGCTCCATCTTCTGGTGGTTTGGTTAATGTAAACTTTTTTTCACGCTCAATGGAACCATAGACAGTCACACAGACAGCTGAGTCATAAAGCCAGGTCTTCCCTTCAAATGCACTAAAAATGATTATTTTTTATTATGTTGCACATGTATCTTACTTACATTAAGGTCAAATAAATAAATCCACATTCTCCACCTTAGGGGTCATCAAACCTGCTGTTGGAGGTCACCTGCTCTGCATGTTTTCCATGTCTGACAGTCATCAACTCATTAGTCCGTTCCATCGTTTATTAGTTCTTAGTGATTGGCTGAGTACACCTGACTTAGTTAATCAGCAGCGAGTGGAGCAGAAAGAGAACTCATGGAGGGCAGGCGCTCTTCCAGCAGCAACTCATATCATACATCTCTGACTCTTACCTCTCCATGGACTCGTAAAACACTGAAGCCAAACTCTGATCCTTGACCAAGTCATCTGTCTGAGCTTGCGCTAAGCCACGATTGGATGAGGCGTAGGTGAGGATGGCATCGGTCACCGTGTAGGGGGTGTGGCCTTCCACACAGTCCTGGATGTGGCTGACTGGCAGTTGTGTTTGCAGGAAGAGGTGGAGTTGGCTGTCAGATACACAGACAGTCATGTGCACCACCCTGCCAGCAAACAAAAATGTCAGTTAAAATTTGAAATCACAAACACGCAAGAGGCAGCAGGCATTATAAATATGAATGCAAAAAGAACACACTTGTCCAGAAAGACCTGAAGTCCTTTCCTTCTCCTCTCCAGAAAGTCTTCATTGCTGAAAGAGAAGAAGGACTTGCCTGGAAGGTCTGGGACTAGCCTAGAAGGGTGATAATAAAGCATTAAGCCCTCCATGATTTCATAATTAAGGTTTATTTGCTTCAAACAACCAGATGTGACTCTAGCATCTCACTATGTTCCTGATGAAACTCTGAAAGCACTGCTGGAAGAGAACATCCCTCCACAGACACACTTTAAGTGCAAGAAAATATTTTAATTCGGTTAGACTGTATGACCTCTCAGATGACTGTGATGTAAAATTACCTTGGGCCTCCAGTCCACATGGTATGTTTGTGTGATGCAATATTAACTTGACAGGATAAAGTGCTCGCTTGCTACAACGACTTACACCAAACCAGCATTCTTCTGCAGCTTCTTCTTGAACCACACAAATTCACTGTAGCGCCGACGAACACATGATGTCTTGGCTGTGAAGGCTTTACTGTTGGTCTGTGCATGCAAGGAAAAAAACAATTAGATTCAACAATATTAAATTACATGACAAATTATTTCACATTAAATTCACAAACTTGTAAAACTCACGAATAATAATCACATACCAGATTTGTTCCATTAACGTTTGACATAATCAATTATAAGCAGCACTTGTGTCATTAAACCGCATAGATGAGTTGTAGAGATGAGATTGCATTTTTCAGTGAGCTTCCTGTGTTGCAATTGTGTAACTCACTTGTATCCACGGCAACAATAAAATAAAAAAACTTGGTGTACTACACACATGTTGGTTTTTATATTACATTTTATTCAACCATTTTAATATCTTTAAAAAAATCATTACACAGTGTTGAGTTTAGAAATCTCCAGATAAATATGTTTTCATTGCCTTTGAAGTACATTTATATACAAGAACGTTAGGTGGGGATGGACTGGTTGTAAGCCTAGGTGGCTGCTATGCAGGAACCAGGGTGGTTTCATGGTGTGGTGGGTGCGATGACGTGCAGTACCAGAGCATGCTCCCAGACTTGACTTGAGTTCAAGAACCATTTGCCAGGCAGCTTACAGAAGATTGTAAGGGCAGATAAAAGCAAAGACTGTTGCACTGTGAGGCGTGCACTGAGGTATGTGAACTAGAACTACTTGTTTGTTGGAGTGTAACAATCCACAGCAACCATAAAAAAGGAACATAGGCACATTAGGGCTGCACCTCTAGATTATTTTAGTAATCAAGTATTCTATTGGTTATTCTGGCGATTTAATCGAGTAATTGGATAAAAAGTATTTTTCAATTTCAATTTATTTTCATTTATATAGCACCAAATCACAATAGAGTTGCCTCAAGGCACTTCACACAAGTAAGGTCTAACCTTACTAACCCCCAGAGTTTCGGTGTAGGCTCTCAGTTGTCCAGGTGGTTTCCATAGTAGAGAACGTTCAATCTTCGACTGGACTTCGACTAGTCCAGTCGAAGATTCAAGCTTCTCTACTATAACCCCCAGAGCAGCAGTGGTAAGGAAAAACTCCCTCTGAGGAAGAAACCTCAAGCAGACCAGACTCAAAGGGGTGATTCTCTGTTTAGGCCATGCTACAGACATAAATTACAGAACAATTCACAGGGGACTAGTGAGGGAAGTACTTTTGCATTTTACACAACATCAATACTCTAGGGCTCTCCCTACTAAGCAATGGCACAATGTTCCTGTGCCAGTGTTTTACATTTTGCTGAAATGGTGAAATGTGGATTCTGTTTTGTTTTTCCCCAACTTGTAAAATTGAACCATTTTCGAGTTTTTTATTTATTTTTTTAAGGTTGGTGGACTGGGTCCTGCGTTAAATTTTTTTTCTTAATCTCTCTTTCTCTGCAATTCAGCAGATTCAGTTTGACTGGAGGTTGAACATGCAAGCCTCGCAGTCAGTTTTTAAAATTATTATTATTTTATTTTATTTAAGTTACAGTGCTTGTGAAGCGTTGTGTGTTGTCCAAAAAAAGCAAAACACTGAATGCGAGTCTGAGCAAAACACAGAAGAAAGAGTGGACTTTTGCTGAGAGGATCTTTCAGAAACTGCCAGTGTGTCCGGGGACGGAGCTGTGACTCCTCCAGTGTGAGCGGAGTGCTGAGAGCCCCTCACACCGGGCAGAGAGAAACAGCCGCCAGCCGAGTCACCCCCCACGTAGAGTGGACCGTGTGTTTTTTTTTTAAATAGACAAGCACATTGCTTCACTTTAAATACGCAGTCATTTCAGATGATCAGCGTGGACCCTCTTTCTCTTAAAAGGCTTTATTTTACTCTGTGTATCCCGTTGGAAAGCGGTATCTTTTGGATTAGCCTTTACGCGGTTTATGGGCATACTCTAGTCTTCTCTTTTTTTCTGGGGACATTACAGCACAACACACAGGCCTGGCATATGTACTACAATGCTAAACAAAGCTTTAAGGCACAGAATTTGCCTTGAACATTTTTTGTAATCAAATTATTCAAGTTACTCGACTAATTGTTTCAGCCCAAAGGCACATTACACACATTTCAGTTTGATCAAAATCAGCATTTAAATTACATTTTATTCAGCTGTTTTAAAAATGAAAATAAAACATTTTAAGTTAATTAATGGTTGATTACTGGATTGTTTGTTTACATGGAGTAACTAATTGTTGTCAATGTGACCACAAAGCCAAAAGCCACAAATATTCCAATTGTGTAATCCCCTGTCAGTCAATTAACCACAGACACGCATTTGCTGATACAAAGGAACCACATAAACACAAATATATGGTTATAGTCATGTGATGTCACATGATCTAAAACAGTTTCATGACTCACCACTGAATAACTACAAAACACCCAAATGTTTCTGCTGACACATTGCGAAACAAATCCTGTTGCCTCCCAACAACTTTCATCTACACAAATATCTTGTCATGCTATGTTCTATTTCTAAACTGCCTGTTGTATGGCTGGGGGGGCCTGGCTGCCTTTTTGTTTCTGTCTTTTGGTTTTCCTTCCAGGTGGCTTGCATTTGGGACTGAGTGGCTGTGTAGCTGAGGTTATCAGGACCTCACCCTGATCACCTGCGGCTCGTCAGGACTCACAGCTGTGGTGCATCTATATGGATTGGAACATGGTGGCATTTAAGACTGGAGTATACAGTGTGTATTTGCCAGAGACTCGACCTTGTGACCAGACGGGTGAGATCGTCGTCTCGGGAGCCATCTCATCATCAGTGGATGCAGAGAACGTCCAGGGTTTGATGCACGGTCTGTGAAAGAGGAGGGGGTGAGGTCTCACGCTCGTCAGCACACTTCCTGAGGTACGTTAGATTTTGTGACTAACATTTATACAGTCAGTAAATGTGGTGTCCCTCACACCTTTATTATATTGAGCTGTATGTTAGTCATGTATCGGCTTCCACTGCAGTGGAGTTTTGTGAACTGGATGTTCCATGCCTGCAGGTTGGGAAGCTGATTAGTAATCAAGCCAGGAAGTGTTTGCTGTTTGTACACCTTTAAGTGTTCTCTCTGTGTGTAGAGTGTGGACTCACATAATGGTTCCTTCTTTCACAGACTCGGTTTGTTGCGGCCACCTGGGGGGTGTCGGCGGGGTCCTTGGGTCCGAACAGCTTCTGGCTCCGGACCGTTAGCGCTGCTGGGAGCGCACCACGCCAGACCGCACTTTCTTTTGTTATTTTTTGTATCACTGTTATGTATTAAATTCAGTTAGCCTTTGTACCGTGCTCTGCTTATTTCATACTGGGTCCTTCAAAGGCTGGTCGGTTCTCCGAGCTGCGTCCGACACATAACACTGCCTACTTTCCAAAGTTGACTGCAGTATATAATCAGTTTAAAATTTAATTATAAATAATAGTCTCCAAACAACTACTGTATATGCACAGTGACAAAGTTTTTGCTACTTTCTTAATTTACTGTATTATTCATATTTGCGATATTTAATTGTTTCTGATGTCCACACAAATGACAAAGACAATAAGGCCAAACATACAGTTTTTATTTGATAAAGTTAAAATTACATCTAACACTAACTCTCTTTATGAAACAATAATTGGTGCAATGATACGTCAGCTCCACAATGTAATACGCATCATGATACACCTATCACCATACATTATTACATCTCTCTTCACACTAATGACACAGAACTTTAATCAGCGCCAAATATTTAACATTAAAGCAACAAATTATTTTAAGGTATTGGTTGTAATCCTCAGTGTTCCTATTTGCACATTTTATAAATCATTTATAGTTCTTCCATGCAACAGCTGACTTTTAATGACATCATGATACTCATTAAAAAACCCCAACACGAGCCGATACAGAAACCACATTACAAATATCGCAATACACAATGTATTGTTCTCCAATTAGTGATTACTCTGAACCTTTTATGCAGTAGGAGACGAATAATCTTAATGTTCTTTGACACTTTTACAAAGACCAAGTTCTGAAAGTGGTTTTGGGTTGACTGAAGGAGGAAACTTGCACTGTCAAGCAGAAGGAACATCAGTTGGAGCTTTTTAACAGATTGAATAGCTGTCCATGTCGTTGAAGCCAAATGTGTGTTAATTCTAGTCTGAGCAGGTTCTTGATCAGATGCCTTTTTAGTGTTTGAACAAGTTTCTTGTAGGAATTTCTGTCCACAATACTGAATGCACAGGTATGCAGTTAGTACTGTTGTCCCTTTGTAAACATGGGGAGTGGCAGCATTTTCACAGGGCAGGACTCTCAAGGAGGAAATGACATCATACATTCTCACATGAGACTTTGGAATAGTCCTACAGGGAGCATTCCTTACATAGAGTCATAGTGCGGCTTTGTAAAGTATGTTTTCTTCCCTCGCTAGTCCCCTTCTTCCATGATCACTCAGTATTTGCGACTTGTGTACTTCAGACACATTTACCATACAGTAACATATGGTTTGTATTACTTAACGATTTACAGAAATTAAGTCCAGAACATATTCAGTGACTTAGAAATGTTCATATATCCATCTGCTGGCTTGTCTAATGGAAGCCATCTGTAAATTTACCAAAGGGTGCCAATAACTGTGTCAGTTGCACAATTTCATTTCATAGTATGAAATAGAGGTGGAACCAATCTCGGTCTGAGCTCCTCCCTCAGCAGATGGATCCACAACTTTCTGACCAACAGAGAACAAGAGGTACAGGTGGGCACCCGCTACTCATCCTCACTCACCCTCAACACCGGATCCCCCCAAGGTTGCGTGGTGAGCCAGATGCTGTTCTCTCTGTACACATGATTGTGTGTCCACATCAGACAGCACCATCATCAAGTTTGCTGATGACACAGCCATCGTTAGACTAATCTCCCACAATAAGGAGGAGGGTAGAGAAGCTTGAATCTTCGACTGGACTGGGTTGCTTGACGTGAGGACATTTTGCTTCAAATAGCAGAAGCTTCCTCAGCTAAAATTCTTGCTCTGGTGGTCTGACTTCTGTCTTGACTCTTGTAGAGAAGAATAATCAAGAAGTCACAAAAGCTGGAGTTTTAAACCTAACCAGACACCCTCCTACCGAGAGGCAGACTGCTATAGGCCAGTGACTAAACAATAGCTCTAATTAGTACCTATTGTGCTCTAGTTAGCACCCTCCTAATGACAGGGCAGCTGTCCCTCCTAATGATGGGACGGACCCTCTCCTGATGGCTCCCTTGACGACTCTGCTGATGACGTGAATGACTCATTACCATGAACAAAAGACTGAAACTGCTTTGACCTGAGTACCCCATTGTAAACAGGGGATAAAGCGTGTCTCAGACCCCCTCCCCGGTTAAGGTTGGGTTTCAAACATTTCACAAAGAATGCCTCCTTGACCCCTCTCTCAAACCATTTCTTCTCTCTGGCTAATATTTTAACTTCCCCATGGAAACCACCTGGACAACTGAGAGCCTACACAGAAATAAGGAGGAGGCCTATAGGAAGGAGGTCTCCCACCTGGAGAGTCGGTGCCAGGAGAATAACCTCTTGCTGAACATCAGCAAAACTAAAGAACTGATTGTAGACTTCAGAAGAAAGCAGCAGAGCGACATCAATCCGCTCTATATCTGGGGGTCCGAGGTAGAGAGGGTGGAGAGTTTCAAATATCTCGGTGAAACCATCTCACAGGACTTGTCCTGGTCACGCCACAACAATCGGACAGTGAAGAAGGCCAGGCAGCGTCTGTTCTTCCTCACACGACTTAGAGAATTCCGATTCCCCCTCAGAGTGCTCAGGAACTTCTACACTTGTACCATCGAGAGCATTCTGTGTGGGAGTATCACCACCTGGATGGGCAGCTGATAACGATGTTCGATAATGATACTGAGTTTCAGCTCGGGACATCCCTAGTAGTGTTCAGGAAAAACTTCCTGAAACATTTTTTGTGTATAGGATGAAACCTCAAGCAGGCCAGACTCAGTAGAAAGACCATCTGCTTTGTCATGTTAACAAAAGAAATTTGTCAAAACATGCAGCAATAGAAATGTTGCAGCTAAGCAACCACATATAGTGTAGTGTTCATAGTAACAGATGGTTGAAAAGACAACCAGGAGCTGAAGATTAGAAGCATAAGCTAAATGAATTTAAGGCAATTCAAGTCTCAGTAAAATCCAGTGAGTCAGGAAGACTGTATTGATAACCGATCAGTTATTGACGTAGGACATTCGCCAGTTCTCATCCCAGTCTTAATGCATCGCCAGTCTGCCCACAAAATACCCCATATCCTGAAACAAAGATCTGGATTTAAGAATTCCACCATAGATGTCCGAATGGAGAAGAGTCGCATTCACAGATATGACGGAACATGAGTTCCATCATACTATGTGTCAGTGCGCATGAATGAAAATAGCCCTCGTGCACTGCATCATGGGATCGTCTGTAGGTCTACAGCTGACTGTCATGGCGCCCATGTATGTAATCAAAGAGGGATGCGGTAGTTTTAAGCCAATTTTGGACTCAGATGATGTACCTGGAGCTGTTGACTTTGTGACACAAAGGATGTGCACAGTTTGAGTGAGCGCGCAGATGAGGTGGAGCAAGAGAGAGACTCCTTGAGCGAGGGTGCTGCAGACTGCCAGTGCACGGAGGAAGAGTTTAATATGTATTTTTTTTCCCTCACTTTAATTTGTACTCAAAATATGATTTGTGTGTTTGCACAATTATTTTTCTGTGCTCAAAATATTTTTCTGCACTCAAAATTTTCCACTGTTTGCTGAGAAATAAGGCACAAATATAACGCCATAGTTATTAACTCACCATTCGAGGCCGCAACAGTAGCGGAACTAAAAAGATGAAGTGCAGAAATACAAGTTTAAAAGGCAATAAAAAGTATCTGATAGAGAGGTACATTCAGACTGACTCGCACTTATGACTGATTGTATACATCTTGCTTCTAGGAGTTACTACCTTGTGAGTGATGATGGTAAGTAGCACGTATTTCGAGGTTATATATAAAATGTTCATAAAATACTTCACATTTGGCCTTTTTCCACAAAAAAAAAAAAAAAAAAAAAAAGCTGGTGTAATGGGGATAATCTTGACTACGCACCTCACAAGTACACCAGATTTGATAAATATTTGTCAATATCGTGGCCGCAATTTTGCCGCAAGTTGTGGACAAAACTACTACATTCCAGTGAACCTAAATTTCTTAATATTCCTCATTTTTGCACGGGGGGACTGGTATAATGGTTAACATTTTGGCTATGTGTTTCTGACGTGTATGCCAAAGTGGTTTCAGTGGAACATGAAACATTGTTCCACTGAACAATCATGTACGTTTTCTTCCCCCTTGCAAAATGGCTGCTGCAGACTTGGTGAGAACTTACTATACTTTCCCTTATTTCCAGCTCTTTCAGTATTGTGAATCCACTTGTTTCTAAGCATTGCATTCTTAGAAAAACATAGAACTTCACATGTTTATGCCTGAGATGGTTACTGAAGCATCCAGGGGACACAAGTAATCAAGCATTCTGAGCCTTTTGTCCATTTTCTGAGTGAGTCTGTGAGTTTGCAGCTGGCATACATTTCCCACAATCCCCTGCGTGACCAAAATCTGATATGTCAGGTGTGCATTCCCGCTATTCTTTCCCAATCCACAGGAACTACCAATCCTCCTCAGAGTGGTAAGACATCCATCCATGGTGCCATGCTTGAGACTGTCACAATTTGATCAGAAAAAAACAGCTTCACTTGCATTTATTACTGAACATATTTTACATTCTGTACTTAAAATCCTTTCAGGGGTGCCATAAATAAATAAATGAATAAATAAAAAAGTTGAGTAGGACTGCACTGTCTACTTACTCCAAGTTCAACAAATTACTCCCTGACATCTTAAAATACAGCATGTGCTTAAATTCCACATGGTAAATGTATACTCACATGGAGGAATATTTTATAATCCACATATGAATTCCACGAGCCTTCATTCTGAATGCGGGGATCTTGGACCCGCACTGCAATAAACTCCTAAAGAAACAAAACAAAAGACACCATTTGACAACTTTTCTCAAAAACTGATGTACAATCAGTGTTGTGATAAAAAATAAAGGATTTAATGCTTAAATGGAAGTCAAGAGATGAAGTTCCTCATTATTTTTGAATACAACAGAACTTCTGAAGAGCTTTGCCAGTAAATGAATATTGAGAGTGAAAGCAGTCAGAAATGTTTAATCATTAACTCCAGTGACTGTTAAAAGTTCGGGAACGAGTGTGAGTTTTACTTACATCCTCCTCTTGATTCATGATCATCCTATCGATTGTTGTACTGCATACATGCCATCTGTTAAAAAAGAGAGAGAGAAGAAACTGGAACCGAGGACAGACTGATTCATGCTAAAAAAACAAAAAAAGGCCATTCAGACAGAAATCAAATTAAGTCACACTTATAATTATTAATCTTGAATTTAAAGAGGACTCAAGCATACTGAATTGTACACGATGGCTTTGTTGAAAGTGTAACGACTGTCGCTTCTGATAATCTTCTGTGAGTGTAAAGATGATGTTTAACAGAGTTGATGTTGAAGATCATGTTTTAATAGAACAAATCAACATTCAATGAAGTGAATAGAATGAATAAACATATACATACATACATACATATATATATATATATATATAGAGAGAGAGAGAGAGAGAGAGAGGGTTTTCAATCACGTGACCGATTTGCTGCAGGACAGGTGCCGTTTCCATTCTGGATTACAAGGAGGCTGGCGCGTGATAGAAAAATGGACATAATGTACGTTATTACGATGCTTTAAATCCTCGAGATAAAGCCATTTATCGTGATAGATGTGTAGCAGTTGGTTCAGTGGATCCGTATCTTATACCAGATAGTGAATTTAGTGGTGATATAACAAACTGGCCGATAGTGTCACACTGCGATATTGTGAACTAGGAAGCTGCTGACCAGGTCAGCCTTGCCGGCCTCCTGCAGAGCATCACAGCGAAGCTCTGAAAGCGGAGGTCGTCTTGAGGCGCTAGAAGGGCAGCTTGCGGATCAGCAGCTCGGTGCTCGAGGACCACAATGTAAATAAGCATCCGTATTGGAAGCGTTCTTGTGTTATCCTCGGTAGTATTTTTATGTATTCTTATATAATTTTATTGCCAAATAAAATAAAATAAAATAAAATTCTGGGAGCAGTGGATTTCTGTTAGTGGTGGATCTCTCTCAGCGCCACGGTGCCATGAGGTTTCTTCACACTGACATTGAAGCTTCTGCAATTGTTCGCCAAATGCACGTAGCGTATCACAGCGGCCACCGCGTTGTAATCCAGAATGGCCGCGGGACACAAAATGACGCGACCGATACGTCACATGAAAACTCTATATATTTTAATTCTGTTTCCGTATTACACACACACACACACACACACACACACACACACACACACACACACACACACACACACACACACACACACACACACACACACACACACACACACACACACACACACACACACACACACACACACACACAGTGTGGCTGTTGTTTTCACTTGGGGTCAAAACAGCAGATCGGCGGTAGATCTACATGCTAATTTGGCACAAGTTTTACGCCGGATGCCCTTCTAACGCAATCGTGTTGTGCTGGTTCTATAACACCGTCATAACCGGTAGAAGTTTGAGACACCACCTGGTGACTGTTAATTACACACTATTCTCCATTGATACTTTAACAAAAACAACGACAAAACAAGTGAATTAAACATTCATTTGTAACCTCGTGTTGCAAAACTTGAGCTTTGAAGTGGTCTGAATGGTTAACCGCAAAACAATAATGCTGGACGGTCTGGTTAAAAAAATAAACTATTTACAGAATACTTCCAGCCGACTTACTTCGACAAAGTGACGGTGTTCGTTTTCTGGTATCGTTGCGGTGTTGGTAGTTGTTCTCACAGATCTATGGTTGTTCTGTTTGTGGACGTGTTTGAAATAGTTCGACAAAAACTGTAGCCTTCCTGACTCGAACGTCTCTCCATTTCGCAAGTCACAAGGACGCCACGCCTCTTACGTCACACGTACGTATTTCCACAATGTAACGGAAGCTGTCTGTCCCAAAAAAGTAAAATGGTATGGAGAAAGTTGTCATTATTTCTGAGTTTTTAATGTTTCTCATTTCCAAAACAAAACAAAACGAAAAAACAAAAAACAAACAAAAAATTGATGTTTACAATGTATTTCAATCCATTTTTAAACTTTGTTTTTCAAAGTAATGTTCTACATTATACATGTTATACATTTTAATGTAACTAGAAATAGCTGATTATTAAAAATATATATTTGAGAATTCATAACAATTTCAGAACGAAAGATGGAGAACATTTTTAAGTGTTTAAAAAAAAAAAACTACAATAGCTGCAATGGAAATAGCCATTACATTAAAAAAACAAACAAGTCAGTGCAATGTTATATATATATATATATATATATATATATATATATATATATTTCCTTCTTATCATAGTTGAGTATTTCGGTTCCCAGTTTATATCACGAACTAAAGCGCTCCAGAAAAACCTTCCCCCTGCAACGAGATGTTAAAAAAGTTAACACCTTTTACGGAGCAAATTACAAAACCAGTTATAATGTGTACTTAACCCACTTTTAATTTTGCTAACAATTATTCCAGTGTCTTTTAGCCTTTTCGGGGGGCATTTTTGTGTATATTATTTCTACATCGCACATTTAGTTTTATTTTTATATGATATACATACACTTTTTCTAATTTGTTGTTGTATGTTGCCTGTTGGCATCAAGAGATCAAACTGTAAATAAGTATGTTTTCTAATATATTTGTATTTAGATGTATGATTTTTTTTTTCTTTTACCAAGCGGACGAAGGTTTTTATTTGAAGATATCCATATCTTTTGTAAACTGACAAGCAGAGCACGATTGCTATGATTATTATTTATTATTATTATTATTATTATTATTGTTTCGTGGGTTGAACCTGAACGTCACGTGTTGAGGCCACGCTGTAGTCATGAATAGATCTATAAATCATATTGATAGATCATCGGGGGTTCTTTTACTGAAAGTGTCCATCCACATATTGTACACATCTGGCAACATTTCGCTCTGGCGGCCCACATTTATTTTACCGACGAGGAGGTGGAAATCATATGATATTTTACCTGTGCCTACACATTGTGCTAATAATCAGTAATAACAACATTGTTGCACTGTTAATAGAACAAAAGCTGTCTTACTGTTTTATTTGATTCACGCCGAACTTTTAGAAGCGGTTAGTGTGCGTTCGGTGAGTATCATTTTCCTCATCTATTCTCCCTCCAATCGCGTTGTTTTGGTTAACGTCGATTGTGCACGAGTCTGAATAGTTAGCCACCTGTGCCATGCTAATATCTTTAATAATGTTGAAAATGTTCGGGGGATAAGGTTGTAAAGTGTGGTTTACCACAAATAACATGATGCTTGATAGATATTCTGCTGCCTGCTAGGCTAGTAGCTAGCTTCATGTTGAGGGGGGGTCGAGCCCCCCCGAGGCTTTTGTCGTGCGCCTTTTTCTTTTGTAGCTAAAATTAGTATCCAAAATCCCCCCTCGTCGAAGATACATGTGGTAATTTTTTCCCACCGCAGCAACCTGGTTTTAGTTCTGTTTTTCCACACTAATGTTGTATACTTAGTCTTGCCATCCTTATCCTACCACGTTGTCCTTTGCAGACTAATAAATGTTGTCAAAGCAATTCTTTCATTTACTTTAGTTACGTAGGGCTTTCCACTTGATTTTTAATCATGCCATAGTAAGATAATGGTACATGGCCACATTAAGGCAATGCAGATTAGATTGCTTTTTGTTAGCTATAAGTCATTGCATATATATATATATATATATATAACTTATAATGTGCAAAAAAGTCTTCAACATTGGTGATCTACATTGCCCTCCAATGTTGCTCATGTATCTTTGCAATATATCACATTATCCAATGCTGTTTTCTCCTCTCTGTTGATTCCCGCTTGGTTCCATCACGCACCAATCTTGACGTTGACCAGGAACCTGCTGGTCCCCAGGTCTACCTGATGAGTATGAGCCTGACTACAGAGCCCTCTAATGATGGCCCCACTGTTACTGAAGGTTTAATACATCATTATTTTCTAACACCAGTATTTCTGTATCACTTGTCCTTGTTCGGTAAGGTGTATGTCAAGAGCTGTAGAATGAATATAGTATGTGTTGCACTGTAAATGTTGTTTACGTGTATGAAATGATACTGGCCAAAGTGGACTCCTTTCCATTTGTGAATCAGGCAAAGTAATGGCCTGGTCACACAGCACACGGCGATAGCTGAACGAAGGAAAAAAGTCATAAATCGTTGAGAAAAGGTGGATGAAAAGGGACGAAACAAAACCGAAACTAGCAAAAGAAAAACAAAGCGAATGTCGACCTTGACACTTTAAACAAAATCAAAACAAAACATTCACGATGACGTGACTGACAGCGGGTTTGAGACCGTGCGCAGCCAGCCTTGTCCTCATGTCCGTGTTACCTGCAGGTGCGGGATCTGGTTGTCTTGCCAACAACGTGTGTGCACATGCAGGCCAGCCACAAATGGCTGGAATGTGCGTAAATAATTACAGCAGTTGATAAAATGTTCTTGCCAAGTTGTTTCTGTATGTCGATATTGCTTTTTGTCCCACACATGGATGAGTCACGTGCAGCTCGTTGAAGCTTTAGTTATTGATCTGTTCAGATATTGTCTATGTTCGTGCAAGACGTCAGACGTGGGAGGTTGGACAACAGTCAAATGGAACGCTGACATTACGGGAACTACGCAAACGATGAGGAGCCATCAAGACTGAAAGCAAAATGAAATATGGACGAATTGAGGTTGTTGTTGGGATTCATTCACATTTTTTAACAGTTTGAAAATTCTGACGAAGTGCCAGCTACAGGAACAAACCTAGATGACGGTTAAACGATGCCTCCCAAAGTCAACATAAGTCCAGATTTCTTGTTTCGTTTTGGCTTTGGTGTCCATTCTTTAGTCCCGTGTGACCGGGGCTTAAATCCTGTTCCGTGAAGTTGTTTTATGTTAATTGACTGAGTTTTAACAGGTGTATGTTTTCTGTGTCAAGAGTGAACAGCCCTTACATGTCAGTGTCTTTGGGATTAGTAACCATCTGACCATTACTTCTTTAGCTGCCCCATCAGAGAGCAAAATGGCATCACCTGAGAAGAAAGAGAAGAAGCCAGAAGATGTAGCAGAGGAAGAGGAGGAGGAAGAAGAATATGTGGTGGAAAAGGTGTTGAATCGGCGAGTGGTGAAAGGGAGAGTGGAATACCTTCTGAAATGGAAAGGTTTCTCAGAGTGAGTTTCTTCGTATTTGGTAGCTTTTATATGGTGGGTTCGTGTCTGTAAGCATGTGGACATTGACATACTTTTTGTTATTGCGTCTTTGTGCAACATCTTAATGGGGGTTGAAATGATGCAATAAGGTCTATTATAATGTAGACTTTTAGCTTTAATTCAAGGGGTTTAATAAAAAAAATTGCATTCAACTTTTAGGCATTACAGCCATTTACAGCACTCCAGTTAGTCACAAAAGCCAATAACCCCTTCACTGTTACTGTGGGTGCCTTGGTGGCTTCCCTCACTAATCTGCTTCATGCACGGTCACTCAGTTTTTGAGAACTGTCAGCCCCAGACAGATTTCACCATACAGCAGCATAGTGTTTGTAGTTATGATTGAGGTAAATTAAATTCAGTACATATTCAGTAGCTTGCAAAAGATCATGTATCCACCTACATGTATCCACAATAACTTAGTTTGTCCAGTGACTGGGGGGGGGGGGGGGGAGGGCATTGTGATTAAAAATTGTTGCAGTTCCTAAATTCTTAATATGATATTTTTGCTATACCCCTCGAGTTAAAGCTGAAAGTCTGAATTACAAACACTTCATCGTTTTAAGTCAGCTTCACTGTGGTGGAGCAGAAGCAACCAAAAAAAAAAAAAAAAAAGTCACTGTCCAATTACTTATGGACCTGACTGTATATTATTGTACACTGGTATAAGGGTGAGTCCGCATGCACTTTCATTATACAACCCCTGGCAAAAAATTATGGAATCACCGGCCTCGGAGGATGTTCATTCAGTTGTTTAATTTTGTAGAAAAAAGCAGATCACAGACATGACACAAAACTAAAGTCATTTCATATTTTATTTCATATTTCTGGCTTTAAGAAACACTATAAGAAATCAGGAAAAATAATTGTGGCAGTCAGTAACGGTTGCTTTTTTAGACCAAGCAGAGGGAAAAAAATATGGACTCACTCAATTCTTTTCAGCTTTCTACTATTTTTTTTCCAACCTTGGCTAAAAAAAAAAGATCTGATATTATTGGACTATTGGATATCAATCCCTAAAATATCTATCTATATATAGAAGAATAATTTCACAGCTTGCTACAATGCTTCTTGTGTATGTGTCTCATCACCAAACCTTAAGTGTTTACAACCCCTGGCAAAAATTATGGAATCACCGGCCTCGGAGGATGTTCATTCAGTTGTTTAATTTTGTAGAAAAAAAGCAGATCACAGACATGACACAAAACTAAAGTCATTTCAAATGGCAACTTTCTGGCTTTAAGAAACACTATAAGAAATCAGGAAAAAAAATTGTTACTTTTTTAGACCAAGCAGAGGGAAAAAAAATGGAATCACTCAATTCTGAGGAAAAAAATGATGGAATCATGAAAAACAAAAGAACGCTCCAACACATCACTAGTATTTTGTTGCACCACCTCTGGCTTTTATAACAGCTTGCAGTCTCTGAGGCATGGACTTAATGAGTGACAAACAGTACTCTTCATCAGTCTGGCTCCAACTTTCTCTGATTGCTGTTGCCAGATCAGCTTTGCAGGTTGGAGCCTTGTCATGGACCATTTTCTTCAACTTTCACCAAAGATTTTCAATTGGATTAAGATCCGGACTATTTGCAGGCCATGACATTGACCCTATGTGTCTTTTTGCAAGGAATGTTTTCACAGTTTGTGCTCTATGGCAAGATGCACTATCATCTTGAAAAATAATTTCATCATCCCCAAACATCCTTTCAATTAATGGGATAAGAAAAGTGTCCAAAATATCAAAGTAAACTTGTGCATTTAGTGATGATGTAATGACAGCCATCTCCCCAGTGCCTTTACCTGACATGCAGCCCCATATCATCAATGACTGTGGAAATTTACATGTTCTCTTCAGGCAGTCATCTTTATGAATCTCATAGGAATGGCACCAAACAAAAGTTCCAGCATCATCACCTTGCCCAATGCAGATTTGAGATTCATCACTGAATATGACTTTCATCCAGTCATTCACAGTCCACGATTGCTTTTCCTTAGCCCATTGTAACCTTGTTTTTTCTGTTTAGATGTTAATGATGGCTTTCGTTTAGCTTTTCTGTATGTAAATCCCATTTCCTTTAGGCGGTTTCTTATAGTTCGGTCACAGACGTTGACTCCAGTTTCCTCCCATTCGTTCCTCATTTGTTTTGTTGTGCATTTTTGATTTTTGAGACATATTGCTTTAAGTTTTCTGTCTTGATGCTTTGATGTCTTCCTTGGTCTACCAGTATGTTTGCCTTTAACAACGCTCCCATGTTGTTTGTATTTGGTCCAGAGTTTAGACACAGCTGACTGTGAACAACCAACATCTTTTGCAACATTGCGTGATGATTTACCCTCTTTTAAGAGTTTGATAATACTCTTCTTTGTTTCAATTGACATCTCTCGTGTTGGAGCCATGATTCATGTCAGTCCACTTGGTGCAACAGCTCTCCAATGTGTGATCACTCCTTTTTAGATGCAGACTAATGAGCAGGTCTGATTTGATGCAGGTATTAGTTTTGGGGATGAAAATTTACAGGGTGATTCCATAATTTATTCCTCAGTCCATATTTTTTTTCCCTCTGCTTGGTCTAAAAAAGTAACCGTTACTGACTGCCACAATTATTTTTCCTGATTTCTTATAGTGTTTCCTAAAGCCAGAAAGTTGCCATTTGAAATGACTTTAGTTTTGTGTCATGTCTGTGATCTGCTTTTTTCTACAAAATTAAACAACTGAATGAACATCCTCCGAGGCCGGTGATTCCATAATTATTGCCAGGGGTTGTATTATCCATTCTTTCCATCCCTTTTTTGTACAACTCTAAACATTTCTTTGGAGTAATTTTAAGGAAACTAAGGAACCAACATCCATCCATCCATCCATCCTTTCATCCTTTTTCTAAACCCGCTTATTCCAATCAAGGGTCACTGGGGGCTGAAGCCCATCCCAGCGGCCATTGAGTGAGAGGCAGTGTACATCCTGGACAAGCATGAACCCACATAGTTCAACAAACTGAAAATAATGAATAAATTATTGAATATCTAATGAATGTTATGTAATTTTATCTCCAGTGAAGATAACACGTGGGAGCCTGAAGACAACTTGGACTGTCCGGATCTGATTGCAGAGTTTCTGCAGTCCCAGAAATCAGCACATGAGGGAAAGAAGAAGGCAGCCGGTGATGCAGATGGAGATGAAAGCAAATCGAAGAAAAAAAAAGATGACGTAAGTTCAACTCATTTAAGGGTCCACAAATAAAGCAAGAGAGCTGCAGCTAAATTTGCCATTTATGGACTTCATAATGACCCATTTATTCTGTACAATGTCTCTCACACACAAATACAATTCAGCTGTTCAACACTTTAAGTGCTAACTTTCCAAAGTTTGGCATCTTTCCTTGATAAACGACAAAAAGGTTTTGATAAGTTATCATAATAGCTATTTATATTTCAGGTGATTGCCTTATAAATCATTTTTGGAATTACAGAATTCATCTTTGTGTTCTTTTTTTCCTTACCTGTTAAACTTTATTTAATTGGGTATGTTGAGATCAAGCTCTCTATTTTTAGACACTCTAGAATTTAGATAATGTACTTTGATATTTAAGTGGGTCAACAGAAAGTCTTTTTGAAATGTCCAAACGTTATACAGTTGTGGTTGGACGTTTACATACCCTCATCACGGGCATGAATGTCATGATAATTTTGGGCTGTTAATGATGTCCTTGAAACTGTTCTGTTGTCAGGGTGGAATGATTGTACAGCATACATCATTAAACAAAAACAAGAATTGGGTGCACACACTCTAATCCACACAGGGTCGAAATTATACATACAGGGACAAATATATACATACATTCACTTAAATCTTTTAATAAGTGGTGCTGAAGGTTCGAGACTTTGGAGTCATTTTTAAACAGTTTGAGAAACACTTTTAAGGTAGACTGGCAAGTTGCCCATGGGGATCCACGGGCTCTATATTGGATAGTGTTAAAAAAAGGGAGCTGATATTTTTGGAGCGACGTCTGAGTCCAGAATGTTTTTAGAACCTTATACCTTAATCAACAGTTTTTAGAAGAGGAACGCAACCCTTTTATTTCCTGTTAATTACATCATTTTTTAAATGTTAATCTGTCTTAATGTATTTAGAAATTGTTTTGGTTCTTGTTATCATATACACACTGTTATTATTATTATTATTATTCTATTTTGTCACTTGATATTTAAATGGACCACAATGGAAATAAGTGTTTTCACTTTCTTGTGTCATTCATGCATTTGTAATGTATTTGCAATTATATTATGTACTTACATTGAACTTATTAAATAAAATCATGCACACACGCTTTTAGTATATAGACGATTTACCACCCCCTGCTGGAATGGCATGTGAGTCCAGAATGAAATTAGCAACTCAGTGTTGTTAGCTAATATCTGTAGTTTCTCCAAAAATATTAGTCCTGTCAACATTGCGTTTTGGCAGCGTTCATCCTTGACATATATAAGCATACCAAATACCAAATGTCCATTTGTTTGTCATCGATGCACTTTTTTTAGTCTTTTCTGCATTCTGCCATAAACAGGTGCTTCTATTTTTACACACCCACAAACAGAGACATGGTGAAAGGAATCAAACGCAGTACACTTTTCACTTATGGTAATGGCACTTAACTAAATTGACTAAATCTTAATTGGAATAAGCGGGTATAGGAAATGAATGGTTGTAGCAGAACCAACAATCCAGATTCCTGTGTTGTCGAAAGACGTGGTCAGTATTAAAGATGAAATTATCCTTTATATGACTTATGAAAGATATTTCCTGTTCTTTGGTCTTCAGATAGAGAAGTTAAGGGGCTTTGCTCGAGGTTTGGATCCAGAACGGATTATCGGTGCCACAGATTCCACGGGAGAGCTCATGTTCCTCATGAAATGGTTTGTATGCACTTTATAAACACAGCTTTTGAACATAAAAAGGGGCTGGCTTTGAATGTGAGTAGTTGACCACTCGTGTTTGATGAGAAAATTCTTTAGGTCACAATACCCCATCTGAGTCCAGACATTGTCACAAGTTGAGAAAAGGAGGCAGATAAAAGGCAGCTCCTTGCTGGACATCCACACAGCCAGCCTTTATGTGTGTACCACTCTGTTTGAAAAGAGCAGGTCTTCTGTTGTCTGAAGCAAACCTTTTAGCTATGGTGTTGGTCTTCCTTGAATTATTACCTCCTGCTTCGATTAAAAGTCCAGTTTAGAAAATTGTTTCAGTTTGGATATGTAATCCTCCATTTTGAAACTAAAGGTCAGGTGAGAGGAAAAAAAGAAATAAATGGCTGCTCTTGTAGCTTGCTGTCATTTATTCTGCAGCTGAGGAGTTGCTGCAAGAAGAATCCCTGTAAATCCCTAGTGCCTCCTAACATGAGGCAGGAGAACTGCGTGCCTCACCCGGTGCCTTTTTGCAGGCGTTTCATGATCGCTCAGCACATGAAACACATTACACACACATACAGCTGTTGACAAAAACACTGTACATTATGTACTTCACCTAAACTATGGAATTTAAGTTTATATAACCAAAGTGACCGTCTCACTGCACAGCATGCCAGCAGTTAGCCCAGTGATTGCGCAATCCAAGGTGAGGCACAGCTGGCTGCTGCCTCACTGCACGTCTCTTCTCAGTATTTGAACAGCAAATGTGAAAATTAAGCGATTTTGAATAAAACGTAATCTAAAACTGGTGCAGTTAAAAGGAAAATAACTTTATAGTACAAATCACTGGATAAATATAACCATCTAATCTGTTTTTTCTTTTCCCACTGTACCTGCCTCCCCTGACTGCACATCACTGGTAGATATTTACTTTCCATGAAAAATTTGAATGACATAAGTGGTGGTCACCATCAAATGCACGTCATGAAAAAACATTTTATTTTTTCTGCTGTGTGGTAGCATGTAGGAGCTCCCTGTGCTCACCTTTTCTTCACTACTAGGGGCAGCAACACATAGAAAGTAGAGTGTGTTTATTAGAGAGAGTGGTGAGATAATGAGTAAAAGAAAAATTGGTGATGTGACTCATGGTACCTTCTTGGGGAAACAGTAGCGTTGGTTGTTAATGTGTCTGCATGTAAATCCAGCTATTTTATTTATTTATTTGCTGAAAATGATTGGTTGCTGTGCATTTGGATGCACAAATATTTACAGCAAGGGCTTCAAGATGTACAGATTCCCTTCATATCCGAACAGAAGACAAATTTGGGAAAATAAAGTCAGCCATGTTGGATGGAAGCCGACATCATTAAAGTTTTGTGAGGTATATCATTCCGTCCCATGTACAGTAAAACTCAACTAAACCGTTGTCGTATAAAGCAGATATTCGCAGTCACAGGACAAAAAAGTCCCAAAGTTTTTGTGTTGTTTTCCATGTAATAAACACCGTACATAATGGATTTTGTATCATGGATTTTTCGCTCACATCAGATAAAATGTCCCGTCTGATCACAATGCATTTCCATTAAAAACTCAGAGCAGTCTGGACATGCAGAGGTACAAATTAAAGTTCATGTTGTGAAAGTGTAGGAACACGGACCCACAACAGGGGGCGCAAATGAACGGACAATGGAAGAGTCAAATAACACTGTTTTTACTGTTGTGAAACAGGCACAACAAATACAACCGATTACAATATGGAGATTGAGCTTAATTACAACGGTGTCGTGTGGGCAGGCTCGACGATAGGAGACATCTGTCCAAGTCGAACAGGAACCAACCCGATTTCCTCTGCCACCGAACCCCGGGAATACTGGAGCCGCCAAGTCCCGAATTTCCAGGCGGCCACTGCCTCCGCTCGTCGGATCCGGTACTGCTGGCAGGAAACAGAAACAGTCAGGTGTGGATGCGGCTGCACCCAGCAACACGGAGGGTGGAGAGTCCACCTCCACCTCTCGTCAACAACAATCAAGAAATGTAGGAAGGTGAGTACTTATCCAAATGCTGTCTGGTAGTCAGCTGTCCTACAGATAATCAACAAGAATACACTTAAAGTCACACGTATGTGTAGGCTGAGATTGTTACCTCTTTGGTAAGGCGGCAGCGCCCTCCGGTGCCTGGAGCCTGCACTCCAGGCAGGGCGCCCTCTAGTGGTGGTGGGCCAGCAGTACCTCCTCTTCAGCGGCCCACACAACAGGACCCCCCCCTCAACGGGCGCCTCCTGGCGCACGACCGGGTTTGTCAGGGTGGCGACGGTAGAAGTCGGCCAGGAGGGCCGGGTCCAGGATGAAGCCCTTCTTCACCCAGGAGCGTTCTTCGGGGCCGTACCCCTCCCAGTCCACCAGATACTGAAAACCCCGGCCCATCCGTCGGACGTCGAGGAGCCGGCGCACGGTCCAAGCCGGCTCACCGTCGATGATCCGGGCAGGAGGTGGCGCCGGACCCGGAGTGCAGAGGGGTGAGGTGTGATGAGGTTTAATCCTAGAGACGTGGAATACTGGATGAATCCGCAGTGAGGCCGGAAGCTGGAGCCTCACTGCGGCGGGATTGATGACCTTGAGTATCTTGTACGGACCGATGTATCGTTCTTGCAGTTTTGGGGAGTCCACTTGAAGGGGAATGTCCTTGGTGGACAACCACACTTCCTGCCCAGGACGATACGTGGGAGCCGGGGCCCGCTGCCGGTCTGCATGGTTCTTCGCCCTCGTCCGGGCCCTTAACAAAGCAGAACGGGCGGCACGCCACACCCGACGGCACTTCCGTAGGTGGGCCTGGACCGAGGGCACACCGACCTCCCCCTCAACCACCGGAAACAACGGGGGTTGATACCCCAAGCACACCTCGAAAGGGGAGAGGCCGGTGGCTGATGACACTTGACTGTTGTGGGCGTACTCGATCCAGGCCAGGTGGGTACTCCAGGCCGTCGGGTGCGCGGCTGTCACACAGTGTAGGGTCTGCTCCATCTCCTGGTTGGCCCGTTCTGCTTGTCCGTTGGTCTGGGGGTGATACCCGGACGAGAGACTGACCGTGGCCCCCAGTTCCCGGCAAAAGCTCCTCCAAACATGCGAGGAGAACTGGGGACCGCGATCGGAGACGATGTCTGATGGTATCCCATGCAGACGGACGACGTGGTGGACTAGGAGGTCCGCTGTCTCCTGGGCCGTTGGTAGCTTCGGGAGGGCCACGAAGTAGCAATCCCGATGTCTTGCGGTGGTCGGCCTTGCCCCTGGCGCAGGTGGTACAGGCCTGGATGTAACCCCGGACGTCGGCCTCCAGGGACGCCCACCAGAAGCGCTGCCGGACGACTGCCACGGTTCTTCGCACCCCAGGATGACAGGAGAGCTTAGAACCGTGACAGAAGTCCAGAACTGCAGCCCTGGCTTCTGGTGGGACGTAGAGTTTGTTCTTCGGTCCGGTTCCGGGGTCCGGGTCTCGTGTCAGGGCCTCCCGGACGGTCTTCTCCACGTCCCAGGTGAGGGCGGCCACGATAGCGGACTCCGGGATGATGGGATCCGGGGGATCCGACGACTCCGTTTTGACCTCATCTTCATGTACCCGGGACAAAGCATCCGATCTTTGATTTTTGGTCCCGGGACGGTAGGTGATCCGGAAGTCAAAACGGCCGAAGAACAGTGACCAGCGGGCTTGCCTGGGATTCAGCCGCTTGGCGGTCCTGATATACTCCAGGTTCCGGTAGTCAGTGAAAACTGTGAATGGCACGGACGTTCCCTCCAACAGATGTCTCCACTCCTCAAGAGCCTCTTTCACCGCAAGGAGCTCTCGATTGCCGACGTCATAGTTCCGTTCGGCTGGGGTCAACCTGTGGGAAAAATAGGCACACGGGTGAAGGACCTTATCGGTCTTCCCGCTCTGGGACCGCACGGCTCCTATCCCTGAGTCCGAGGAGTCCACTTCAACCACTAACTGGTGACTAGGATCGGGCTGCACCAGAACAGGTGCAGACGAGAAGCGCCGTTTCAACTCCTTGAACGCGGCATCGCACCGATCCGACCAGATGAAGGGGACTTTTGTTGAGGTCAGGGCTGTCAGGGGGCTAACTACCTGACTGTAGCCCTTAATGAACCTCCTGTAGAAATTAGCAAAGCCGAGGAACTGTTGCAACTTCCTACGGCTTGTGGGTTGGGGCCAGTCTCTCACCGCCGCAACCTTGGCCGGATCAGGAGCGACGGAGTTGGAGGAGATAATGAACCCCAAGAAGGACAAAGACGTGCGGTGGAACTCACACTTCTCGCCCTTCACAAACAGCCGGTTCTCCAACAACCGCTGCAGGACCTGACGTACATGCTGGACATGGGTCTCAGGGTCCGGAGAAAAGATGAGTATGTCGTCTAGATATACGAAGACGAACCTGTGCAGGAAATCCCGCAAGACATCGTTAACCAACGCTTGGAAAGTCGCGGGAGCGTTTGTGAGACCGAACGGCATGACCAGGTACTCAAAGTGACCTAAGGGGGTGTTAAATGCCGTCTTCCACTCGTCTCCCTTCCGGATCCGAACCAGGTGGTACGCATTTCTAAGATCGAGCTTGGTGAAAATCTGGGCTCCATGCAGGGGTGTGAACACTGAATCCAACAGGGGCAACGGGTATCGGTTGCAAACCGTGATCTCGTTCAACCCCCTATAATCAATGCATGGACGAAGTCCGCCGTCTTTTTTACCCACAAAAAAGAAACCTGCACCCATCGGGGGAGGTGGAATTCCGGATCAACCCGTCCAGCCTACTGGACGGGAACTCACTGCCCGGAACCAAATCAATGGCGCAATCATACGGACGGTGGGGGGGAAGAGTGAGAGCCAGATCCTTGCTGAACACGTCAACAAGGTCGTGGTACTCCACCGGCACCGTCCCCAGACTGGGCGGGACTCTGACCTCCTCCTTAGCTTGGGAGCCGGGAGGAACCAATGAACCTAGACACACCCGATGGCAGGTCTCGCTCCACTGCACCACTACCCCGGATGGCCAATCAATCCGGGGATTGTGCTTCAACATCCAGGGAAATCCTAAAACCACACGGGAGGTGGCCTGGGTCACAAAAAACTCGATCACCTCCCGGTGATTTCCTGACACCACCAGAGTTACAGGAGGTGTCTTATGCGTGATCGGAGGGAGTAGGGAGCCATCTAGCACCCGAACCTGAACAGGCGAGGTAAGCGCCACCAGAGGGAGCCCTATCTCCCTGGCCCATCTGCTGTCCAACAGATTCCCTTCAGAGCCCGTGTCCACCAGTGCTGGGGCCTTCAGGGTTGAGTCCTCATAAAGGATCGTGACTGGGAGTCGTGTGGCAATGTGGGTGTGTCCCACGTGAATGTCTCGGCCCACCCCTAGCCCAGTCTCTAGGGGCGGGCGTTGGAGTTTTAACCGCTCGGGGCAGTCTCTCACATGGTGCTCTATGGCACCACAAACAAAACAAGCTCCGTGGGCCCGTCTCCTCTGTGCATCCGGTGCCCTAAATGTTGCCCTACTCGTGTCCATAGCTTCGTCAGTAGGGGGAGCTGTGGTCCCACGGAGCGCAGGGGCCGTGGAGCGTGGGGAGGGCGGAGCGCGGTCGGAACCGGAAGGGAGAGGGACGGCGCGTGCCCGGCCACGCCCTTCGTCTCGTTCCCGCCGACGTTCTTCTAACCGGTTGTCTAACCGTATGACGAGATCGATGAGCCCATCTAAATCCCGCGGTTCGTCCTTAGCCACCAGATGCTCCTTAAGAACAAATGACAGTCCGTTTACGAAGGCGGCGCGGAGCGCAGTGCTATTCCAGCCGGACCTCGCAGCCGCGATGCGGAAGTCGACTGCATAGGCAGCTGCGCTCCGACGCCCCTGTCTCATTTAAAGTAGCACGGTTGAAGCGGTTTCGCCTCTATTAGGGTGATCGAACACGGTTCTGAGCTCCCTCACAAACCCATCATATGTCAGAAGGAGCCGTGAATTCTGCTCCCAGAACGCTGTAGCCCAAGCGCGTGCCTCACCGCGAAGCAGGTTTATTACATAAGCTACCTTGCTAGCATCGGTCGCGTACATGACTGGACGCTGTGCGAAGACGAGCGAACACTGCATAAGAAAATCTGCGCACGTCTCCGCACGGCTCTGGGGGGCTTATGTAAGCTTCAGTGGAAGGTGGGGGGGGGGGGGTCGTTGGACGACCAGTGGAACATCACTGTTACGCACAGGGTCGACGGGAGGGAGAGCCGCAGCGGCGCCCAGGGGGTGCGCTTCCACTTGTGCGGCGAGAGCCTCCACCCTGCGGTTCAGGAGGACGTTCTGCTCGGTCATTAAATCCAACCGAGTCGTGAAAGCGGCGAGGATCCGCTGCAACTCACCGATCACCCCTCCCGAGGACGCCTGCGCGTCCTGGTCTTCCATTGGCCGTTCAACAGCCGGTTGACGCCCCTCGGGATCCATGACGTTGGCCGAGATATCCTGTTGTGAAAGTGTAGGAACACGGACCCACAACAGGGGGCGCAAATGAACGGACAATGGAGGAGTCAAATAACACTGTTTTTACTGTTGTAAAACAGGCACAACAAATACAACCGATTACAATATGGAGATTGAGCTTAATTACAACGGTGTCGTGTGGGCAGGCTCGACGATAGGAGACGTCTGTCCAAGTCGAACCGGAACCAACCCGATTTCCTCTGCCACCGAACCCCGGGAATACTGGAGCCGCCAAGTCCCGAATTCCCAGGTGGCCACTGCCTCCGCTCGTCGGATCCGGTACTGCTGGCAGGAAACAGAAACAGTCAGGTGTGGATGCGGCTGCACCCAGCAACACGGAGGGTGGAGAGTCCACCTCCACCTCTCGTCAACAACAATCAAGAAATGTAGGAAGGTGAGTACTTATCCAAATGCTGTCTGGTAGTCAGCTGTCCTACAGATAATCAACAAGAATACACTTAAAGTCACACGTATGTGTAGGCTGAGATTGTTACCTCTTTGGTAATGCGGCAGCGCCCTCCGGTGCCTGGAGCCCGCACTCCAGGCAGGGCGCCCTCTAGTGGTGGTGGGCCAGCAGTACCTCCTCTTCAGCGGCCTACACAACAGTTCAGCTCTGACACTTGCCAGTTTGTGGAAAGTGGGAGAGGAATCATTTCTGTGATTAAAAGTCCAACTGTTTTTTCAAACGGTGTTCAGACTAGGACCTGCAGCCTGACACTTTTCTGCTTTAAATCGTTCCTCTGCCATCATATTTTAATTTTTTTTTAGAGCGCACACTGATAAATGGATCAGAAAAGACTGCATCACATTTACAGCACCAAGTTGGTAAAAGTGGAAAATGTACAGCTTACCTTTGATTTGGATGTGATGATTGTAGAAAGAAAAGCTTGTTGAGTGTCAAATGTACATGGGACTGAACAATAAATTTACCTTGCAAAGCTTTGATGATGATGATGTCGGCTTCCATCCCACACAGCTGACTTTATTTTCCCAAATTTTTCTTCTGTTTGGATCTGAAGGGAATCTGTACATCTTGAAGCCCTTGCTGTGACTATTTGTGCATCCAAATGCACAGCAACCCGGTGTCGCAGACCGAACGGTCTGCCCCTAAAAATCGGGCCGCCTTTTGCATCTGCGCATGCGTCTCTTCACCCAAAGCAATCAAAT
Source organism: Thalassophryne amazonica (assembly GCF_902500255.1). NCBI lineage: Eukaryota > Metazoa > Chordata > Actinopteri > Batrachoidiformes > Batrachoididae > Thalassophryne > Thalassophryne amazonica. The sequence goes on along the minus strand of NC_047120.1, from coordinate 42,963,239 downwards.
GCATTAATGGGATTATTAAACATCAGATGATAAAGGTAAAACCTCTTACAGCATTCTAAAGTCACTTTTAAGCAGAAATGAGGCTGTTTTAAGCAGAAACTAGGCAAAATTCTGTGACACTTTGAAATGCCCAACGCGCAATGAACGCATCAGCTAGCAGCTCATTTAGCCGTGGCACTCTGATCGCTTCCGCTGCCTTTTGTGATGAAATACTGAATTTATGTGGAAATGATTGTTGTACTAAGCTTCAGATATCTGTCGCTGAGACAGATGATGATTGGAGTGCAGTTTGAAGCAGAAACGAGGTGATAATCAGTGAACCACAGCTAACGACGCATGCGCAGTGAAGGCAGGGCGGACAGATTTTTAGGGGGTGCACAGTTTGGCTGCAGCCAGACTGTGCACTCTGATTCCTCTTCTAGTTTATATTTGTTCTTGTGCTGAGCTGCAGGTCTGTGCTCTGAGTTCTGTTATAGTTTATCTTTTCCTTTGACCACATGCGCACGAACGAACCGTCTGTGAGCAAATGTGGAGATGTCTGGAGTTCTACTTGATGTGGAGATGTCCTGTCTCTGGCAATCAGTCTGTGAGCAGGAATTTTATGGATTTTATTTAAACACATTTGTGAGAGAAGAAGCTGCAGCTGCTTCACAGTGCCTCTCTTCACCAGACAGTTCCACACAGAGAAGGAGCTGCAGCTGCAATCAGCATTTTTTTCTGTGCTCTTTTTTGAGCGTGTAATTTTTACTGCATTGTGTACACGGTATAAAAACAATCCTGCGTGATTTATACTGCGGGAACAATGGAACACAGCAGGAATCATAAATTGGCATCGGGTAACGTCGTCTTGTGTGTCGCTTCCAGTCACGCTGAGTACCGTCCTTGGGGGGACAGATTCTTAGGAGGAGGATTGTTTGGTCTGCGACACCAGCATTTTCAGCAAATAAATAAATAAAATAGGTGGATTTATATAAGACACATTAACAGCCAACGCTATTTTTGCCCCAAGATGGCACCACGAGTCACGTGAGTGATTTTTTTTCGACTCGTCATGTTGCCACTCTCAAATAAAGGCACTCTAGCAGAAAGGACAGCATAGAAGACCAGAAAAAGCCAGCTGTCATTCGTGTCGCATAACTTTGTTTTCAACTTGTATGAAAGTATTAACAAATTCTGAACCAAATGTAAAGGTTAAATGGGTACATTTATCCGTTAAACCACCTGCCACTCTGACATGTTGATTTTCTTACTTCACAACATCTCGTGTTGACCTCTGAGCTTTTGTGAGAGATTGAAGATGTGAAAGTAGCAGGGAAACACGATTAATTCAACTGACTTATAACGTTAAGATAAAGTCATTGACCGGTTCATAGTATGAGCAGTTCAGGGGCCCCTGTATTAATGTGTCACATTTTCAGTTTGTATTTTTTAATTTGTACACCCCTAGTAAATACATATTAACTTAAATTTATGAGTAGGTATTTTAATTTAAAGTATACTCAACAAAAATATAAACGCAACACTTTTGGTTTTGCTCCCATTTTGTATGAGATGAACTCAAAGATCTAAAACTTTTTCCACATACACAACATCACCATTTCCCTCAAATATTGTTCACAAACTAGTCTAAATCTGTCATAGTGAGCACTTCTCCTTTGCTGAGATAATCCATCCCACCTCACAGGTGTGCCATATCAAGATGCTGATTAGACACCATGATTAGTGCACAGATGTGCCTTAGACTGCCCACAATAAAAGGCCACTCTGAAAGGTGCAGTTTTGTTTTATTGGGGGGGGGGATACCAGTCAGTATCTGGTGTGACCACCATTTGCCTCATGCAGTGCAACACATCTCCTTCGCATCATCCGTGAAGAGAACACCTCTCCAACATGCCAAATGCCAGCGAATGTGAGCATTTGCCCACTCAAGTCGGTTACGATGACAAACTGGAGTCAGGTCGAGACCCCGATGAGGACGACGAGCATGCAGATGAGCTTCCCTGAGATGGTTTCTGACAGTTTGTGCAGAAATTCTTTGTTTATGCAAACCGATTGTTTCAGCTGCTGTCCGAGTGGCTGGTCTCAGACGATCTTGGAGGTGAACATGCTGGATGTGGAGGTCCTGGGCTGGTGTGGTTACACGTGGTCTGCGGTTGTGAGGCTGGTTGGATGTACTGCCAAATTCTCTGAAACGACTTTGGAGACGGCTTATGGTAGAGACATGAACATTCAATACACGAGCAACAGCTCTGGTTGACATTCCTGCTGTCAGCATGCCAATTGCACACTCCCTCAAATCTTGCGACATCTGTGGCATTGTGCTGTGTGATAAAACTGCACCTTTCAGAGTGGCCTTTTATTGTGGGCAGTCTAAGGCACACCTGTGCACTAATCATGGTGTCTAATCAGCATCTTGATATGGCACACCTGTGAGGTGGGATGGATTATCTCAGCAAAGGAGAAGTGCTCACTATCACAGATTTAGACTGGTTTGTGAACAATATTTGAGAGAAATGGTGATATTGTGTATGTGGAAAAAGATTTAGATCTTTGAGTTCATCTCATACAAAATGGGAGCAAAACCAAAAGTGTTGCGTTTATATTTTTGTTGAGTGTATTACCGAGCACACAATATAACACACCCCCAATTTCATCATCTATGTGTTCTACTGTAGACATCGCCCAACCTTAACTTGCACTGCTCATACCACTAGTTATGTTGCTCATTAACAAGTTACGCAATTTATTGTTGGAGATCTTCACTCCTGTTAGCTTCATGTATGATCACCAACTTGCAGCAAAGTGTTTTTTTTATATAATTTAACCATTTTATCGTTCCATCCTAAACTAAAGCGAAATGAAAGTAATGTTTGCACCAGTCTATCCTGTTTGAGGTTTCTTGGCTGAAAGGTATAATTTGTCTGTGTGAAGGAAAAATTCAGATGAAGCTGACCTTGTACCAGCAAAGGAGGCCAACGTGAAGTGTCCGCAGGTGGTTATTTCCTTCTATGAAGAACGACTTACTTGGCATTCATATCCTACTGAAGATGAGAAAAAGGATGACAAGAACTAACATGGGACTGAGGTATGAGAAGAACAAACTGTAGTTTTGAACTTCAATGTAGTTTCAACAGATGGGGCAAGCAAGAAGCCACTGGATCATCATTTTGTCTTGATGAAGCATTTCTTTTTGTTTTATCTGGATATAATCTAAATGTGTGTATATATTCTTCATGTGTGATTGTTAAAACTCAGCCAAAAATAAATGTAAATTACAGTGTTAATTTCCATCTGGGAGGCTCATGAAGGACATTTTGTCAGAAACATTTGTGACCTATGAAGGTAACACTGACCACAGTAAATGGACTACATTTATATAGCACTATTCCATCTGCTACAGAAGCTCAAAGTGCTTTACAGTTATGCCTCACACTCACCCATTCACACAAACACACACCGATGTCAGGGTGCTGCTGTGCAAGGCGTACAGTACACGCTGGTGTCACAGACTGAACGGTCCACCCCTAAAAATTGGTCCACCCTTCCTCCACTGCACGTGCATCATTTCAGAGCTCAGCAGCTTGTCTGAGACAGTCTCTTCACCCAAAGCCATCAAATGGATTAATGGGATTATTAACCATCAGATGACAAGGTAAAACCTCAAATCATTCTGAAGTCAGTTTTAAGCAGAAATGAGGCGATACTTGGCGACACTTTGAAATGACTGACGCACAGTGAAAGCATCAGCTAGCAGCTAGCGTCCTTGCGGCGCTCCGATTCCTCCGTCTTTTATGATAAAATAATGCTGAATTTATGTGGAAGTGATTGTTGTACAAAAGCTTCAGATGTCTGTCGCTGAGATAGATGATGACTGGTGTGCAGTTTGAAGCAGAAACAAGGTGATAATCAGTGAACCACAGCTAACGACGCATGCGCAGTGAAGGCAGGGCGGACAGATTTTTAGGGGGTGCACAGTTTGGCTGCAGCCAGACTGTGCACTCTGATTCCTCTTCTAGTTTATATTTGTTCTTGTGCTGAGCTGCAGGTCTGTGCTCTGAGTTCTGTTATAGTTTATCTTTTCCTTTGACCACATGCGCACGAACGAACCGTCTGTGAGCAAATGTGGAGATGTCTGGAGTTCTACTTGATGTGGAGATGTCCTGTCTCTGGCAATCAGTCTGTGAGCAGGAATTTTATGGATTTTATTTAAACACATTTGTGAGAGATGAAGCTGCAGCTGCTTCACAGTGCCTCTCTTCACCAGACAGTTCCACACAGAGAAGGAGCTGCAGCTGCAATCAGCATTTTTTTCTGTGCTCTTTTTTGAGCGTGTAATTTTTACTGCATTGTGTACACGGTATAAAAACAATCCTGCGTGATTTATACTGCGGGAACAATGGAACACAGCAGGAATCATAAATTGGCATCGGGTAACGTCGTCTTGTGTGTCGCTTCCAGTCACGCTGAGTACCGTCCTCTTGCGCTGAAATCACTTAATTCTGCATCGAGCAAAGGACACAAAAAAAAGTAAACGTTTAATTTTTGTTTGTGCCCCTCGCGCTGTTGTGGCGCTGAGCTGCATCATCTCAGCACTAGGTTGCTTCCACACGGCGTCATCGTAACGACTCAACTGGGAGCAGCCCCGGTGTGAAATGGGCTTTAGTGATTTTCTGATCTGGCTGGATTTGGAACCAAGGATCCTCTGGTCTGAAGCTCAATGCTTAACCACTAGACTGTCACCTCCGTGTCTGGAATCTTTTTGTCACATAAATTTGCAAGAATGTGCCCTTTGTCAGGCTTCTGTCCTTATTAGCCGACTTTGTCACCATTATGTTGTCATTTCAAACATTTCATCTAGTACTTGTTCACGTGTTAGTGAAGTGATAATTTTGTGTTGTTGCTTTTCTTGGGTAGTTGGTGCTTCTAACAGGAAATGTAGTGTTTTTCCAATAGTGTTAGGTATTACTTTTGAAATTGTTTAAAGTATGAGTAGGAACCTGCTTCAGTGCTCAGTTTAGCCATTAGTAGTCTAGTATTTTTCATGAACATGTTTTTGCTCGTCTGTTTTTGGAGAATAAACCATTTTTTGTTACTGTGCCGGCTCATTCTGATACTTTTTATTAAAAAGAAAAAGTCATTCTGGGATTGACCCTCAACTGCAATGACTAAGTTAGGAAATGGCTGGTTTGATGAAATTAACTGGGGGGTGGGGGGAATCCACAAGGGCCAGCTTTGGAAACTATAACATTAATAACTAGAATACATGAAAATAAAACACTTTATTAACCAATAAAAACAATTTTTGATTGCCAGCAAATACTTCAAAACAGTAAACTAGCGCCAAAACTCAAAGCAGAGGGTGACTTTTGACACATGACATCATAACTTAAACGTGAAAATATTTACATAAGACAGACAAAAAGTGCACATAGTAGAAGTACTACAAGTTGTTGGTGTTACACTAAAGTGAATGTTAACCATAGTTTCATGCCCTAATGCCACATTTAATGACATTTATCCTTTCAAAAACAAATGGGGACATTTTAATGTTGCAAGTTGGTAAATATTCTAGTGTAACCTGTCTCAGATGCATCAAGTGGCATGTTTCTAAACAGGTTGATTGACGCCATACACATAGTGAAACTTCAAACATATAAGTAATAGCACTTCTACTTTGAGAACAATTTTCTCTGGTTCTCAGAACCTTTAAAAAGGTGCAATTGAAAATTAAAGGCATTCAACATAAAGTGGCCACTACACATTCTTTAATGCATCAACTCACGCATTCTAGTTTCTCAGAACTTGGTTAACTTGGCTCGTTTTGTCAACAACACAACTTAAAACATTGATCTCAATGTTGAAGCCAACAGTGTGGCATTACAGCAGTTAGTTTAATCGCCTTGCGGCTTTCAACATGACAACAGAGGCATAATTTAATGGAATAATGTTACACCATGAACAGCTGAGACTGTTATGAGTGGGGGGGACTAATCAGGTAAGCCATAGCTTTATATGACAGCCTGGAGCATGTGTTAATCATACAGTACTCTCCGGAACTGTTGACCAAGTTCCACAATTCCTCTTATTACAGAAGATAAAAGTTTTCAAATCAAGAGTGTAGACTTTTACACAGCATTGATGTGACTAGACCTATAACCTAGTATATACTACAGATTATGAACATTTAACAAGAGTCTTGATAATTGCAGCTCCTGCAGTTAAACTGGCGGAAAATTAACAGCAAAATGCATATAGGCAAGACTTTGCAGGACAAATTACAGTGCTATGTATAATTATAAAGAAGCTGATACATTTTGCAATGCAGTGTGCCTCCTCCCTAAAATGTCCAACTGCTCCTCTCACAGGATGTCACCTCCAGGCCTCTTAGCAGTGGCCAGCCCAGGTACACTCTCCACCTCTACCCTCTTTACATCACCGTTCTACATCAACACCCCAAACCCAAACTCCTCAGGGGTCTTCTAAGTTTGGATGCTAAATTTGGAAACGGACCCAAAACAGGAAACTGAAATACCTACACCGCCAGAGCAGTGTTTGAGCTTTAACATTGCGTACATATCCAATGATGTGCACCATACGACCTATAGGTTAGAATAGGTGTTATACAGCATCCTAAAAAAAAAAGAAACAACTTTCTTTACCCTTTGGTATCTAAACTTACAACCACAGATGTTCTTTGCCTGAAAATGTCTAACAAACATCAAGTGACTGGAAATCAGTTTCCAGGATGGGTTGTGATCTGACAGTCTTTCAAAACATCACTTTCAGTACATCAGTATTCACACCATCCTCTGTGACGGTGTTCTTTCACTCCCACGTTTTGTGACTCCAGTCATCCTCAGTGGTTTGGTGCAAAAGTATCAAGAGCAGCTAGAATTCTCCCATTAGCTCATTTTATGTCCTTTTATATCCTCACTTATTTTTCCCCCTCAAGCAAAACAAAGAAATCGCAGTACTCAAAACAGGAGCTACTTCTGCTTCGAAGTTATTTCCAGGAAGAAAACGCAGGAACAGAATGAAACGGGAAAAACTAATGCAGGTAGAGTAGTAATCAGTGGCATTATTCTTCTCACCAGTTTCTTTCAAAGGAAAAAAGGACATCTCTCTCTTGCATCTGCAGACATCTTTCTTGTGATTTAACAACATGAAAGAATAAACAGCTGTTCACCCTGTCACTTTTTTTTGTCTTGTTTTTTCTCGGGTTTCCGATTCTGCTCAGCATTCACGCCGTGTGGCATGATCAGCATGCTGCCATCTGCACTGTACTGGAGTGAGTACTCACTCGGGAGATAGGGCCGGCCCTCTTCGTCCCGGAGCTGAGTGAACACCTCTTGGTACAGACTCTGCATCTTCTGCTTCATTTGCCGGATTGAACGTATGAACTCCATCTTCTCCTTCAGCAGGCGGGCTTTGTCACGTCTCAAGTCATGTACACCCTGCTCCAGGTTTAGAATGGTGTCAAGCTTGCGCTTGCGGCAGTTCTGAGCTGCCATCTTATTCTTGCCACGCCTCCGTATGTCACGGATGAGGGCTAGCTGAGCGTCGCTGAGATGGTGCTTGGCGAGCAGCTCATTGAACTCTTCAACGGGCAGGTTAATGATCTTATCATTGGAGAAGGGGATTTTCATAGCCCGAGCTCGGCGCTCATCGCGACTAGTGTGCTTGTCGAGCAAGTCCTGAGGAGGCTGAACCTTTGAGTTCTGTTTGACAGTCTTCTTCCCTGATGAAATGGTAAGGTCTGAGTGGTCAGAGAATGCTGAGGAAAGAGGGAGGTTGTAAGAGTGGTTGTGGTTAATGGTGTCTAGTTGTGGGAGACTGTGGAACTGGGAGGGATCCTGATAGCTCATGCGGCAGAGTTTGCTGTACCCAGGATGGTAACCCCCAACGGCGCCCTCCTCCGTCTCCACAGTGGCTACCTCAGAGTCAGTGCTGTATCCTACGGCTCCTTCCTCAGAGAATGTGGCAGATGTGGAAGACGACGAGGCTGCAGAAGAGCAGGAAGTCTCAGAGCTGCTTGGAGAAGCTGGGCTATGGCTGGAGTCCAACGAGAGACCAGAATCTGAGTCAAGCTCATCCTCCAACTGAGAAGCCTGGGCCTGACTGAAGCCCTCCTCCATAGCAAGGTCCAACAGGCTGATCTCATCTAGCATGGACTCTTCTAGCAAAGTGCTGAATGGGTCAGGAAGAACAGATGTGGTGTTGTGACTGGAACTGTTCATTAGAGTTGGGAGAAAAGTCCCAGTCAGGTTAGTGACTCCAAATGTAGGGTTGATGTTGGTGGAATTGTTCGAAGCCAGTCTGAACATGGTAGGTCTTGGGTTGATGATAACAGAATCCAACTGGGGATTGAAAATGTAGGGGAACTCTTGGCTGCAGCTTGGCAAAGAAGCCTGGTGAAGGCTAACATCCTGGTTTATTGGTGCTGAGCGAGAAGAAAGTCCGAGGTTTCCTGCAGTGTTTGATTCAGTTGTCCCACTCACACTAGAATTGTGTAGCGTAGTGTGGTTCACATCCATCGCCTTAAAAACAAACATTGGAATAGGTTACATGAATATTCCTCAAATTCTGAGCCACATCTTTGTGCTTTTACCAGTTCCATTAGATACAGGTAACTTTAGTTTAAATCTTATCAAAACTGTTACTGTAACTGTAAAAACACTACATTTCCATCAGACTGGTCAGACTATGATGGCACATTTCCATAGCAACAATACACAAGACTTATATAAAACATTGTAAGGCAAGAAAGGTGTTCTATCTACGAGGGTAGGCTGAAAAGTTCTAATGCATTAACCGCATTATAGTGAGCCTTAGAACTTTTCAGCCTACCCTCGTACAGTCACTTTTTTAGAAATACTTGACAAAATCTTCGTAATGCTAAGATAAATGATATACAACACATCATAGCAGGTCTTTTCTAAACTGGGTAACAAGGGAACACAGCATCTTTTTAGTTTCAGCATAGACCTCTCTTACTAAAATGCAGATTTTGCTTTTAAGTCCATATATTGCTTGCTGCTTACACAGCACCCTTGTTTGTTAAGAATGTTATATTGTTGCTACTAAGTATATACGTTCAAGTAAAATCAGAACTGCATTAAATCTAACACATAGTTGAAAACAACAGTATTTTGACAAAGCCCATGACTGATCACTGAAAGGACAACCCACCATCTTATGATAAAATGTTAAATGGAAGTCCATACACACAGGGTCTATTGACTTTCAGCAAGCTATTGTGCAATTTTTTTCCCCACTTTGACAACTGAAAAACAACAAACTTGTGCATTTGTTTACAGCTGTCATAACATGGAACAACTCACAAGAAGGTGCAAGAATGCCAGCGACAGATGAAGATGACTAGTTTTTCCTGTGACATACTTATAAAGGTGACACATGGAGACACATAAGGGGCTTGGAAGGCCCTTATGCTTCTCCATTGTGGATAGGTTAGGGGACCTCCTGATGAGGAGAAATGTACAACCATGATACTGTCACAGACTTGGACACTGAAAAAAATGAAAATAAGCACCCACTGGAAAAACAGCAGGACAAAAGATCAAGTTTCATATGAAGGTTGGAGCATTTTATATTGTGTTACAAGAAAATGATAATACATTTCCCACAATGCCACGTTTTTAAAGTTTTTGCACTACAGAATTCCCCCTTTCATGCCACCTCCTTGTCATCACTATTGCCCCATATGCCAGTTTTATCAACCAATTACTTAAAAAGTCACTTCACTGTTAATGGTTAAATGTTCACTAAGTAGTACTGCTGGTATCAACATTTCACTAGGGGCTCCTGTTTTTTGTTTGTTTTTATTGGTGTTAAACTTTTAATAAAAGAACATACCTGTAGCTCCATGATGGCCATAATATCTTGCCACTGCTGCTCCAAATCTATCTGGGATTCTGCATGAGGCAACTGTGGTGCCAGAGGGAGACCCTGAGATGTTGAAGGAACACCTTGACTGGAAACCCCAATTTGTGGGTTGACAACTGGAGCTGGAAACTAATTGAAAGCATTGCAAAACATTCTTTCAGTATTACTGACACAGTAAGCTTATTTTATTTTTTTAAGCTTTGTTTTCACCTCTGATTCTTCTCCAAAAGGAAAAGTTGCCTCCAACAGCCTCAGGCATTCTTGTAGAGACAGAGATGTCTGCGAGCCCAGACTTGGAAGCTAAGCAGATTGGTGGGTGGGGTGGAGGTGATAAATAGTAAAATCAAACCAAATCACTATCATGTTATTTTAAACAAAGGTATGACATTTTTATTAAGACAAAAACTGCAAGACTTTTCATCTACATCTGACATTTGTGTATGAGCTCAGTTAAAAACATCAGTCCTTTAAGACATCACCAACTCAGGCAGTATGCATTTTAGGGGATTTTTTTTTTTTTTTCCATTCACATTTTCAACACCATTGTATGTGTTGAATACCAACTAGCAAATCTCAATGGTGTAAAATAGAACACTTCCATACTCAGGCATTTCTTGAAGTAATGTAATTCTGTGTAAGTGATAACTGAACATCTACTGGCCAATTCTCTTGTAGTTCAATCAAAATGGGCAAAAAGGTCAGGGAAAAAATAATAAATAAAAAGCTGAACATTGGTGTATGCTCTCCCCTCAGTAGCCTTCATAAGATACAGAAAGTCCCTCATTGAGCTTTCACCGTTATGACGTCATAGCTTATATTTATGTGAGAAATGACCTCATCTGAATATGTAGTATATAAGGGCATATTTAATTACTTTTTCTTAAACAGCCATACAATGGTTTGGAACATTAATGTAACAATAAATAAACAAAAGAGCATGATATCATAATGTCATGACCTCATTTACGATGTCATGCTGAATTACCTCATAGTAATTGTAGGGATTTTCACTGGAATGTTGAAGAACCACAAAATACTCTTAAAAGAGGATGTTATACAATCCAGGAATGGTGTTCTATGCAATTTTTCAAAGTTGGGGACTTGGGTTCACAATATAGTATGGTTCAAATCAGACTGCCTACATGAAAGGTTATTAATCGGATTTTTGTTTTCGTGTTTTTTCAGTCATGAATGAAGTCACATTCATCAATATGATCCTTGTCAACCCTCTGGAAATAAAACGTTTAATTTTTGAGTACCGGGCAGCTGTGGCTACATTAGTAGCTTACCACCACCAATATGTGTGAATGAATAAAGTAAATAATGTAAAGCGCTTTGGGTGTCTTGAAAAGTGCTCTATAAAGCGAAGTCATTATTATTATTACCAGTGAATCGGAATTGAACTCATCTTTGCTCTCTTGTGTGATACACAAATGTCTGGATTTTCAGAATTGCTGCAGTCATTTCCATAGCAATGGCTCCATAGAATTGTACAGAACAGACCTGACTGCTTGCAGCCACACGATCACTCACAACATGTGAAACACTATTTTTGACATCAATGACACTCATGGCATCATGATGTCATACCAGCAAAAGCTCGAGGAGTATACATGGGGACTTTTAGTATGTTGTTTAGGATGGTTAAAGGATTGCATCCAGCAATTTTCAGCTTTCTACTATTTTTTTTCCCAACCTTGGCTAAAAAAAAAAAAAAAAAAAAGATCTAATATTACTGGACTATTGGATATCAATCCCTAAAATATCTATCTATATATAGAAGAATTTCACAGCTTGCTACAATGCTTCTTGTGTATGTGTCTCATCACCAAACCTTAAGTGTTTACAACCCCTGGCAAAAATTATGGAATCACCGGCCTCGGAGGATGTTCATTCAGTTGTTTAATTTTGTAGAAAAAAAGCAGATCACAGACATGACACAAAACTAAAGTCATTTCAAATGGCAACTTTCTGGCTTTAAGAAACACTATAAGAAATCAGGAAAAAAAATTGTTACTTTTTTAGACCAAGCAGAGGGGGAAAAAAAAAATGGAATCACTCAATTCTGAGGAAAAAAATGATGGACTCATGAAAAACAAAAGAACGCTCCAACACATTACTAGTATTTTGTTGCACCACCTCTTGCTTTTATAACAGCTTGCAGTCTCTGAGGCATGGACTTAATGAGTGACAAACAGTACTCTTCATCAATCTGGCTCCAACTTTCTCTGATTGCTGTTGCCAGATCAGCTTTGCAGGTTGGAGCCTTGTCATGGACCATTTTCTTCAACTTCCACCAAAGATTTTCAATTGGATTAAGATCCGGACTATTTGCAGGCCATGACATTGACCCTATGTGTCTTTTTGCAAGGAATGTTTTCACAGTTTGTGCTCTATGGCAAGATGCATTATCATCTTGAAAAATAATTTCATCATCCCCAAACATCCTTTCAATTGATGGGATAAGAAAAGTGTCCAAAATATCAACAAACTTGTGCATTTATTGATGATGTAATGACAGCCATCTCCCCAGTGCCTTTACCTGACATGCAGCCCCATATCATCAATGACTGTGGAAATTTACATGTTCTCTTCAGGCAGTCATCTTTATAAATCTCATTGGAACGGCACCAAACAAAAGTTCCAGCATCATCACCTTGCCCAATGCAGATTCGAGATTCATCACTGAATATGACTTTCATCCACAGTCCACGATTGCTTTTCCTTGGCCCATTGTAACCTTGTTTTTTTCTGTTTAGGTGTTAATGATGGCTTTCATTTAGCTTTTCTGTATGTAAATCCCATTTCCTTTAGGCGGTTTCTTACAGTTCGGTCACAGACGACTCCAGTTTCCTCCTATTCGTTCCTCATTTGTTTTGTTGTGCATTTTCAATTTTTGAAACATATTGCTTTAAGTTTTCTGTCTTGACGCTTTGATGTCTTCCTTGGTCTACCAGTATGTTTGCCTTTAACAACCTTCCCATGTTGTTTGTATTTGGTCCAGAGTTTAGACACAGCTGACTGTGAACAACCAACATCTTTTGCAACATTGCGTGATGATTTACCCTCTTTTAAGAGTTTGATAATCCTCTCCTTTGTTTCAATTGACATCTCTCATATTGGAGCCATGATTCATGTCAGTCCACTTGGTGCAACAGCTCTCCAAGGTGTGATCACTCCTTTTTAGATGCAGACTAACAAGCAGATCTGATCTGATGCAGGTGTTAGTTTTGGGGATGAAAATTTACAGGGTGATTCCATAATTTTTTCCTCAGAATTGAGTCCATAATTTTTTCCCTCTGCTTGGTCTAAAAAAGTAACCGTTACTGACTGCCACAGTTATTTTTCCTGATTTCTTATAGTGTTTCTTAAAGCCAGAAAGTTGCCATTTGAAATGACTTTAGTTTTGTGTCATGTCTGTGATCTGCTTTTTTTCTACAAAATAAAACAACTGAATGTACATCCTCTGAGGCCGGTGATTCCATAATTATTGCCAGGGGTTGTATACATGAAACTGCAACAGTATGGGGCAATTTCATGCTAAATTTTATTATCCACTTATGCAGTATAATGCAGTTGAATGCATCAGCTGCCATTATGAATTCCCTTTCAGTCTGTTAACCTGCTCAGGGATGCTCTCTCCAGTTTCTCCATCCACTGGCTGAGCCCCTTGTATATTTACTCCATTTCTCCAGTTCTCATGTTCCTCAGTTGTGTCCTTGTTCTCCTGTGTGGGTGGCTTCTCATCATTCTCCTTCTGACGATTGCTGTAGTTGAACACTTCTCTTCCTGCACCAAGGTCAACGTCCTGTCGCCAAAGGATGTCTATCAAATCAATATCCTGGAAAAACATGTTGTATCTGAGCAACATAACCAGAGTTCAATTTACTTATAGTACCTAAACTCTTAATATTGTGGAAACTAAATCTCAATATGGACTTTTTAGGATTCTTTATGAAGTCATTCATGAGTATCTAAAATTTCTAAGCTACAAATAGAAAGTTGTGTGCTACTTTTTAGACTGTCAGACCATGAAAGAAAAACGCAGCCAAATAAGAGTGATTTAATATACAGTATATCTATCTATCTATCTATCTATCACATGGGGGTTACCAGTTAACACAGAGCAGTCTCACTTCAGCAATGACCACAACTGCACTGTGACATGGTCTTTGCATGGCAATTCTTCACAGGATTTCTCATAAAACTTAAACCTAAAACCAACTACAAGTGACTACTAATAATTTACCATTCATTTGGTTTATCCAATAATAGGAAAAAGTAAATTAACCAATTTCATTGTTTTTTTTTCTTCCATTGTGTCTTTAAAGAGCTTAAAGAAGGGTGCTGCCATGCAATTCAAAGTATGTTAAAACGTGTATTCTGATAAACATCATTACACATGATCAGAATCACAGCTGCAATGAATGCAAGCCAACTGGTTACACTAAAAATATCTGTTGGCAAAAGCACAACTGTGGACTAGAAATAATAGCATAAACTCGCATAATGGGTATACAGTTTATACGATAAAGCTTTATGAAAGTGCTTCAGAGTAGGTAAGATCATTTAGCTGAAAACTGCCATTAAAGCACACATGCCTACACACATACATATACATTTCTGTTCATGACAGTGGTTGGAAGGACTACATTTTTATACCGTTTTTCCATCTATCAGACACTCAAAAGTGTTTTACAATGATCTCAGCCAATGCCAGTACCCATTTTTACAATTGAGTGGACAGAGACAATTCAGATTAAGTGTCTTGCCCAAGGACACAGGCAGCATGAGTAGGATTTGAACCAAAGTCTAGATATTGGCAGGCCAGCTCCTTCTCTGAGCTACCTTCTTGGCACCTTTAGTAACAATTCAGCTATTCACCTAAAAAAAAAAAAAAAAAAATCCTACAGTACACATCTGTTTTAAAATGGCTGGATCCATCTGAACACATAAACTATTAGCATTCCCAACAAAAACGAGGCATGGTACCTCTTTGGTAAGATCATCACTGCCACCTCTGTTGTCCTCGTCGTGGTTACCCTCTGGGGCCACAGCTCCCAGGCTGCTGTCTGCTACGTTCAAGCTGAATGTGGATTCAGAAGCTCCACCTCTCATGGCCGGCGCAGCGTCAGGGTTGTTAACGTCCTCTAGGGGGGCCCCATTGTCCAGGGTGATACTGGGGCTAGACTGGCTGCTGGCAGACACCACAGTCTCTGAGTCACGATGCACTAACCAGGTGTTGACCTCAGTACTGGGTACAGAGAGACGATCCAGTTGGCGAACTTGATTCAAAAGCCGCCGAGTGGTAAAGAAACGATCGAGGTCCACACTCTTTGGATGGATGCCATAGCCGTCCAGCGTGTTGCGCAGGTTATGAAACTGGGTCTGTGTGTATGCTGAGCTGGGGCCCAGGATGATCTCTCTCAATGGGGGCAGCTGATTGCTCAAGTACGTATCAACGTCCACCCGCACCCCAATGAGGCTCAGAAGGATGGTGAACTGAATCAGGCCCTCTGTGAAGTACTTTTTCAGGTAAAGCATTTCTTTACAAAGGAACAAAAGGTGAAAGCAAAAAATAAAAACAAAAATGGGGCCAAATATCTTGGATCAATACTTCTGTATTTCTACTAGAAGTTAGGGATGGACACATGAATGGGGAAAAAGGTTCACACAGTTGAGGAAAGAAGGATGTTCAACAAGATTTTGCAAGTTATCAAGCTGTGTGAGAGCCAAATGTTTTTCCCCACTTCTGAGAGTCCGGTTCAAATCTCTTCTTCAGAATCTTCTCATCTTCCCATACCTGACAAAAATGAGAAACATCATCCGACTGGTTCATTGCGAACTACACATCTTAACAAGACATTGCTTATAGCGACAGCATCAAATGCCTGCTTTCACAACAAATACAAGTTAAAAGAAAAGGACTAACCCACTGCAACCACTCCATCCTCCTACAACTACAGAGATGTCGATCCCTTTTGATTCCTGGACAGAGCACACATGATGCATAAACAGCTGCCGTGCATCACCCCACCCTTGACAGGACAACTACTTGGTGTGTGGGTGCTGCCGAAGGTGAATGAGAGTCGAGAAAGCTCACTGGCTCGCACGCAGATTTGTTGGCAGGCAGGGTTCCTCCCTCCTGGCACACAATTGCGCTCATCTTATTCGCCCGCAACCGCTGACCTTAGCTTCCCTTTTGTTTATGCTACTGTATAATTATCAGGCACCATATTACACAACAAACTGCATCTCCATTAGCCAAGCGACATCCCCCTTTACCCTAAAAGTGACAGTTACCGCTCCTGGTCGTTTTTTCGACAATCTACTTCCGTTGTGGAACACCAATCTCCCTAGCAACAAGTGGTGAAAGGATGACCGACAGGTTGCACAGCCAATCACAGGTCGCAATCGCGTTAACGACACGTGACACCAGCAAATGCACTCCAATAAAAAAGCAATGTGAGTGGGGCTTTAACGAAAACTGGTGGAACACAATGGACTAGCTTTGTAGGCTAGTTTATGGCTAACTACGTTAACCCTTCAACTACTTTGAAAAGTAACTAACGTCCTAAACGAGAATATGCAATGACATGCAGTTACACAGAAACACTGCCGTCTGATGATAGCTGACATTGTTATGACATGACAGCAAACTATCAGTTTAGGCATGAACGGAAAATGTATCTTTATATAACATTACTCACACATGAATGATTTCCAACTGTATTCACGCCCTAAAGCCTGGTATCACTTACGGTGAGTCGTTAAATCCCGCTTTAGTTAAACGCTCCGCAGTGTTGCTCCAGTTTTCGCTCAGTGAATGGCCCACCATGACTTGCAAAATTGCTAGCTAGCCCGGCTAGCCTCGCGCCGCCGCTTGACACCAAAACACGCTTTCGAACAGCGCATGCGTAGAAAATTCTAGTGGCGGCTTTCGTCACGCAGAGCTCAGTTTATCCACTTTTTTCTTACCTGACTGGAATAACAGAAAAATAAAATAATATTTCAGAAAAATGTGATGAAATCAGTTTGTTTAGCCAAACGGATTTAAATAATTCAGGGTGTAATTAGAAATTTCTCTTGAGCTAGTTAAGTCTATAATTTCGTCAATAACTGATTAAAAAAAAAAAATCCCCAAAACAAACAAGCCCCATGAATTTGAAGGGTGCAAATACAAATAACCACAGAAAATAGTTGACACACAATTCTTTATAATAAATATCAAGTTTATTTCTCCAGTATTCACACAGTGAGTTAGGTCATGACAAATATTTTTGGTGAATATCTTTGGCTATATATTAACTCCCATTAGGTTGACAGGCCTGTTGTGGTATCGCTTTGAAATGTCAGCTTCAATCTGCAGAAAGAAATAGGGAAAAAAGTCAGATGGACTAAAAACATAATGTAAGCTATTGCTATGTGCCTGGACCTGGTTGCATCATGTACCAGTTATTGTTCCTTGTAGTACCCTAACCTGTATTCAATATACAAACAGATGTAATCAGGATATTTCATCTCCTGATCTTTTAACTGGAAGACAACCACTCCTCCCTCTGAACTATGAACTGTGACGTGCTAAATAGCCACCAGTTCTTTTACAATGCTGTGCATATCAACTAGAAGCAGAACGGATGTACAGCTGGACAGGAACCTTCACAAGTCAGGGCCAATAGGTATGGTGCATCCGGAAAGTATTCACAAAGCTTCACTTCTTCCACATTTTATGCAACCTTATTCCAAAATGGATGAAATTAAAACATTTTTTTCCCTGAAGCACTGTGAATACTTTCCGGATGCACCGTACGTCAAATAATGTATTATTATTGATGTGTAATGACTGATGCCTCTTCTGTGCATGTTTAAAATAAATCGTGAACACAATTTACAAATAATCTGTAACTATATCATCATTAATACACTGTGTTTATACCACAATTTTAGATGTTTACATGTTCGGAGTGTCTATGAACACGTGACCAGACTGCAAATATGGAATACTCCCCATACACAAATCTCGCAAAATCTCCTATGATGTCATTTCTTCTCTCCATGGATACCTGCCATTTTTCAAGTGAACTGCAGAGTCAAGACAGTGTTATATATCTTGTGAATATTCTATAATATAACCAGTTATTTGGGTTAGAGGTCGGGTACAGGGAACGCTTCCAGCACGTAAGCTTGGAATTTGACTCATGTACTCTGAGAAAATGGACATTTACATACGGGACTCCTGCATTCCAGTCTTACAGATATGGGAGCCCCGTATGGCAATCAAGAAATGCTCCCCCATACGGTAACCTTGTTTTTGATGTTCACCACTGGGCTCATGTGCTTGGAGCATTTTTAGAAAGCAATACATTCTCGTATTCATAGTCATGGTCTTATATGTTTACTAATTTCTGAGGATGCTATACCATCAATAAAATTATATTAATTTCATTGCAACAGCTGGATATTTACTAACTTTGTGAATTTGGATAGCTTAAAATAGTTTATTACTAGTTTCTGGAGTTCGCGGATGCATCCAGCCAGCAGGTCAACACGAGGCTCTAGTGTGGATTGCTCCTCTAGTGCTTCCTTTCTCTTTTCAACCATTTTAGCACCCTTCAGCACCAGAATGTCTGACTGCTTAAGCTTCTGCCTCAGCACCTCCGACACACGTTCAACATACCTACATACAAAAAGACAAATATTAGATACACTGCATAAATAAAGCAAGCATCAGAATACTCATTCTCATCCACTTTTCCCCAAACTATTCAATTATATTTTTGCTAATTTGTCATTAACAGTAACACCAATTTTGCTGTGTTAATACTGTCAATTATAGTACTAACATTCTTTAACATTATTATGCTTAAAATCCTTCAGCAGTCCTGGGGACATACCGCGGTGATGCCTGGATCATGAAGAGGTGCTGCATTCGAAGAGAAGTGAGCCTGTCCAGAAGGTCACGCACCTCTGTCAGCATCTCCTGGATATGTTTGGCAGTTTGGCTTTGAATTACAGATGGGGCGAGCTGAAACTGGCTCATAGCTACTACATCTGCCTCTTCTCCCATCTCATTCATCCGCTGGGTTAAGAATACTTCCAGCTGCACCAACACATGAAAACATGGTGACAGTTGTTTAGGGTCATTTCATTTATTCATTTGCACCGATGCAGCTCCAAACACAATGAAATGAGAGAATAAAATAATAACTTTCTGCCAAGTCTATTCATTGCATATTACTCTTGAACTGTATTTAAAAAAATACTATCTGAGGGGAGATGAACCTAAATGAAAAAGTGGAGGGCATGTGTGTGGCTTCATTGATTGTGCAGGACAGGTCAGATCTACAATCGCACCCTCTTGAATGTGCACATTTTTGTCCATATATCAGGAGAGCTCGCTCTGTCCTGGGGGGTTCAGCTGAACTCTGTGGTGGAGGTGTCAGAGAGGAGGATGCTTAGGAAACTGCTCAGCATCTTGGACAACACCTCCCACCCCCTGCATGCCACACTGATGAAGAGCACCTTCAGCCATAGACTGAGACCACCGAAGTGAACCACAGAATGCCACAGGAGCTCTTTTCTACCTATGGCAATCAGACTGTATAATTCCTCCCCCTTCTGCAGGATGAATACATAATGAAGAGAGTTATTCAGCTATTCAGTTATGTGCAATACTGCCGAACATTTTGTGCAAATGTCTTCCAGTCATTTTGCATAAATTTGTTGTATTTATTGTACAAAAAACCCCCACATTGTTCACTGTTTCTGTACTCTGGCAAAATAATTTTCTTTGGGATAAATAAAGTTCATCTTATTTCATATGGATAGAGTGACAGATCTGGAGAAATATGCACTTTTAATGCAGCTGTAGTTAGAACAGATTATCAATTTATGCCTTTCAAATAACAGTAATTAACAGGTTTCAAACTGTGACTGTATTCTCATTGCATTAAACTTGTAATCCCAATGCCAATTAAAAACAATTGTACAATGAGTCTTTACCTCCATTAACTCATCAATGAACTGGTTGCGTGACTGAGAATTCTCCAACATAGTTAAACCATCCTCACCTCTTGCCACACCATCAAGACCTAGAAGATGAAACACATCTTTTGCATCACAAATTTCCATTACTGAGCACATGATGTGTTAAGCTACAAGCTTGATGGTGGCATTAAAAAGTAATTACAGTCTGTGCCTGCATCTACAATTTCAATTTCGATGGGAGGTACTTCACTGTCACCCCAGTCAATACCACTGGGGTCCTGGTGAGAAACAGAGAGAAAAATAAATAAATAAAATGGTAAGCCAAGAATGTATACTTGGTGTACGTATTCATATGTAATTTCTGACAAATATGTGAAATACAAATTAAGACAAAGTAGAGAATTTCAAATCTACTTTCAACTGGAATCAAAAATAACACAAAAAATATTTACCAGGGTACTATGCATAGGATGAATGGAGTCAGTCAGTGAATAAGTAAATGCTCTAGGAAATTTCCATCAGCAACTTAAATCAAATCAAACAAAAACCCTTCTGCTTATTCAGCTACGAAATTTTGGGTTCTGACAGATACAGATAAGGACCACTGAACATTATAATTTGGGCTATGTTAAGTATATTTTATCATGCAAAATAAAATAAAGGCAGACAGGCCTGAATTCACTTGTTGTTAAAGGCAGGGTCCAGTGCCACCACTGCACATGTGTCATTTCGGAGCTCAGTAGCTTGTCTGAGACAGACTCTCTTCACCCAAAGCGATCAAATGGATTAATGGGATTATTAACCATCAGATGACAAGGTAAAACCTCTTAGAAACCAGGCCGTTTTAAGCAGAAATGAGGCAATACTCCGTGACGCTTTGAAATGACCGATGCGCAGTGAACGCATCAGCTAGCAGCTCGTGTAGCTGCGGCACTCTGATCGTTTCTTCCGTCTTTTATGATGAAATAATGCTGAATCTATGTGGAAATGATTGTTGTACAAAAGCTTCAGATATCTGTGGCTGAGATAGATGACGACTGGAGTGCAGTTGTAAGCAGAAACGATGTGATAATCGGTGAACCGCGACTAATGACGCATGCGCAGTGAAGGCAGGGAAGACCGAATTTTAGGGGGGACCGTTTGGTCGGCGACACTGGGTGGCCACTGCTTGTTATAGCAACCTCATTGTAAAGTAAGTCATGGTACTGAGGTATAATCATACTATGTTGTGAATTACTTGCACATCTGTGAAGGTACTAGACATACATACACACACTTTGGAACAACAGACAGCCTTCTGGAGGCACAGCTTACAACAACATGACTATAATCAAAGTGTATCTTCAGCTTTGTCTCTCCTGACGTGCAGAAAATCATTAAGTACAAACTATGTCAAAGGTCCCCGTATGGTTGCACAACTGAAGATTTGCAAAGAATGGGGGAAAAAAATATTGACAATAGATTGTCTTTAGTACTCAACCAATTAGTTGCATTGTGAAAAAGATAAAAGTAAAACTCCATAATGTCTCGACTGTGCTGATTAGGCTGTATGCTCAATTTTGGAATAAAAGTGCTTACATCACTTTTCACATACTGTTCCAATTCAGGCTAGTAGACTGTTACACATGAATGTAGATCACAGATAAAACATACATATAAAGAGAAGCTGAATATTAAAGATACTGGCAGGTCACCTACCTCACTGGTAGTTTCCAGACTGATACCCCAGTCCACTCCATCCTCAACAGTGATGCCAAAGTTATCACTCTGTGCCTCTATTTCTTTGCCAGAGTCACCCCAGTCAATCTGATGCAAGTTTCAAAACACAACAGAAATCTAGCGGTGAGGAAATTACTTGTGATTGGCCATACTAAGAGGAATTTTTTGATCTATTGTGTAATGTCCAGATGTTACAACAGCAATCATATGTAACCTAAGCCTGCACCACAAAGTTCCAAACTGTCAGAATGGTTTCACTGTAACCTTGGCAAGTTCTGTAAAAGTACATGTAAATTTAAGAGGAAGCAAGATAAAATATTTTTTTCCTTTGGATAGAATACAGGTAATTTCTGTACAAACAAACCACGTCTTCTGTAGTTGTATCAGGAGGTGCTTCCGCTGGAACTGATTTCTCAACAGCTGTGGGGACGTTCCCTGTTCTCCATTCATAATATGTTGTGTTTCCCCTCTTCTGAACAAATGTCAGCATGGGCAGGATTGGCTTAGTCCTGTAAAAAAGGACTACATCTCAGGCATGGAAGAAAATAATATTTTATAAACACTGTATACACCATGAAAAGAAACATCTGACTTTTTGTGGTCTTATGATGCACAGTGGAACAGAGTTAAAAAAAAAAAAAGAGCTATGAAAAATGTTGATTTATTTTTTTTTTTTTTTACTCACCACTCGCACACAAATTTGGTGAACGTGCCATAAAGTTGGATTTGTTCCTCTAACTTTGCTGCATCTTCCCCTACTTTCTCAAGAACTGCTGGCAAGTCTGTTAGCAGAGCTTGCAGCTCATGAGACACATTTTCTCCCTGGAAAACGAGAAACTGTGAAAAATGTCTTCACAATCATCATGAAAGTTGATCTATATTAATTAAATACATAATTCTTGCTGATATGTTGTTTTACTGTGCGTGTGTGTCCTGAAGCACTCATTCCGGCATTAGTTCTTACACTTACTGCAATGCCGTACTGTTTGCAGGCAGCATAGTAACGTTCCCTCAGGTCTGTAGCTGAAGTCTGGCACTCCAGTTCCCGCCTGGTCAGGTCCTGCTGCAGCTGCTGAGCTTTGGCAATCTGCTTCCTCAACGCTGGGCCTTCATAACTCACATTACGAATCAACAAGCTCGCAACCTCCGCTGGGACATATAATACATAAATTGAATGGAGAATTATTTAACAATTCTGTAAATACTGTCTTCTGCATTTCAGAAAAGGTCCCAAGTCTTTCACTCTTTAGCACTACATTATGAAGTCCTGCTTTTCTAGATAACAAAAAGTGTAGCTTTAAATTCTCACATTTCAGTGCTTCAGTTTAAAAAAAGTTCTCTGCACCACAGTCAGTGTTATTACTTAACACAGCTTACCTTATACAAACAAGAAAGAACTGTGTAATGTCCTATATCAATGTCGATATAATATAATAAATACATAGCAATAAATAAGTGAAATGATCATAATGGTTCTAATTAATTTCACGTGAACACCTCATGAAAGCATTAGAATTCACAAAGCTTTAACTCTGGGTGAAGACAAAGTTAATTAATTTGCCATGTTGTGTAAAAGATGTTTCTTTTTTATGTACCACACTCACCCAGATAGACACTATCTCTCTCATAAAGGGTCACAATCTCCTGCCAGTCCTGCGACAAAAAAAAAAAAAAAAATAAAATACAAAAGATGTTTAGTATTTTGATAGCAGAAGAAAGAGTGACAACAACTCAAATCATTCAATTTGGTTTGTAATGCCAGTTAACCAAGTGATCTTGTGATCGATTGTGGCAAGATTACTCATTTCAATCATCTCACCTTCATCCTCTGAGATGAATATCTGCCGAAAATATTCTTAGATGAAGCCTCTGTTCCTTTCAGTATCTCCACTATCCTCAAGCAGTGAAAGTAGTGAATGTCTAGCACAGAAAAACACAAAGCAAGTCACATCATAAGTATTCATATTCACCTGAGGCTCAGTACAAAGGCTACATTGAGAGACTTTTTATTTCTCTCATCCTTAAATTCAACTAGTGATGATTTTGTTCAAGCAATAAACTGCCAGGACCCACAAGAGCCAGACAGAAGCTGTTTGATCTCTTCGTTCTCTGGCATGTCCTGGATAGCAGCATTGATCTTCTCTCTGATTGTCTTTACTGCACTCTGCCATTTCACATTACAGTGCCGTCGATCCAGCAGCCAGTCTGTGGAAAAATATGTGGAAAAAGTAAGTAATGTTTATTTATATAGCACCTTTCACAGACAAGGAAAGTCACAAGGTGCTTCACAAAAGACACACACAGATAAAAATTCTGAGAACAAAATACAATGTACATCACAATAAAATAATGCTGACACACACAGTGGTCATAAAACAACCCTCTCACTACTAAGGTTTGAATGCCTGGAGAAACAGATGGGTTTTAAGTTTGCTCTTAAAAACATCAACAGAGTCCAGCGAACGAAGAGACAAAGGGAGATCATTCCAGAGCCTCGGCGCAATGGCCTGGAAAGAGCGATCTCCTGGGGTCTTAAAGTGGGTATGACGGACCCTCAGAAGGTTCTGATCCACTGACCTCAGGCTCCGAGCAGGAGTGTAGAAACATAACAGGTCTCTAATGTAGGGGGGAGCCTGACCATGCAAAGCTCTAAAAGTCAACACTAAGATCTTAAAATGGAAACGCAACGACACTGGGAGTCAATGAAAAGACTTTAAAATAGGAGAAATATGAGTCCTTCTGTTTGAGCGAGACAGCAGCCTTGCTGCAGAATTTTTGACCTGCTGCAGACGGGACAGCTCCTTTTTGTTCAGACAGGAAAACAAACTATTGCAGTAGTCCACACGAGAAGATACAAACGCATGAATAATCAACTCAAGATCATCTTTTGAAACAATTGATCTGAGCTTGGAAATCTTCCTCAACTGGTAGAAACAGTTTTTGGTTAGCTGCTTGGAATGATGCTCAAATGACATTTCTTTATCAAAGATAACACCTAGGTTTCTCATTCTAGATTTTGTAGATGAGCTCAAAATACCTAAATACTGTTTAATCCCCGGAATGACATCATAGGGGGCAACCACCAGCACCTCGGTTTTATCAGAATTTAACTGCAGGGAATTTGCATCGAGCCATTGTTTTATTTTCTCAAGGCAGTTCAGTAGAGAGTCCAATTTCTGGATCTCAGAGGCTTTAAATTAGTAAATTTGGATGTCATTAACAAATAATAAGAAACATCAATGAACTCCTGGATAATCTTTCCCAAGGGGAAACATAGAGCAAAAACAAAATTGAGCCCAAAACAGAACCATGGGGTACACCACACGTCAAACTGGCAGAGTCAGAAATGATCTGATTTGCACTGACACTAAAGCTACGACCTGACAAGAGATGAACCACGCTAGAACGGTCCCTGACAAACCGACCAAATTGCGTAATCTTGTTTGCAGGATTTTATGATCGAGTGTCAAATGCGGAGGAGAGATCTAATAGGACTAGAACGGTGCATTTTCCACAATCCGCAGACATCAAAATATCACTAGATATTATTATTAAAATTATTAAAAACTGGGATTCATTATTATCATTATTACCAGTGATGGGTTTGACAGGATCAGATAGAGGGACAAGATAATACAAATTGACGAATTTAATGAAAACAGGATCCTTTGGAGATTAAACCTAAACACATAACAGGAAATTAAAATCCCATTATACGTAAAGGGATTTGTCTTACCCAAAAGTTTGCTGGTTTGGATATCAATGGGGAGATTTTGAATATTCTGGTGAAGAGAGAAGACTGTCAAAAATCATCAACGTAAAAGCTTTCCTTTATTCTCTTTTTACATGGACAAAACTGCCTTCTTGTACGTCTACTAATTTAGCTACAAATAACAGAAATAAAACAGGACTAAAAGCAGAGCACAGAACGCTATGTTTATTAACTAGGCGTTTATGAACTTTGCAATAGCTAGCTAGTTAGCTCGCTCAAAAACGGAGCAGCGAAACTTTGTTCCGTCTCACCTCCATCGTTGCTTCACGTTTTTAAAGCGAAAATCCTTCGAATATTTTATAGGCACATTTTGAATTCGTGCAAAACAGTGTAATATCCAGTACTCTTTTCGCCTTTTGGTTTTCACTGTTTATGACACGTTATAAAAGAGAGAACCAATAGAATAAAGCGATAGTATCCCCCTTGGAATAATTGACCAATGATATTTTGCTATGCTGCCAAATGCGGCTGATTGGTTTGTTTCTTAAACGGTGCAGAGCCCAAAGTATTTCAATAGAGGGCGATATTACCCTTGTGAAGTTTATCCACACAGTCAACGGGTTTAACCGAATTAATACGCATGCGCACATACTGGTCCATACGTATTTGGACGAGACAAATTTGGGTGTGAATGTAGTATCCAGTTTCCTAGCACATTTGAAAAACCTTGGAAATGCAATTAAAATGGCACTTAAATTAAGCGCGTGTCACTTTTTCCACATTTTGTTATGTGACAGCCTTATTCCAAAATGGACTAAATTATTATTTTTCCCTGAAAATTCTGCTCACAACACCCCCATAATGACAACATGAGAAAAGTTTTTTAATTTTTGCAAATTTATTAAAAATAAAAAGCTAAGAAATCAAAGGTGCATAAATATTCACACCCTTTGCTCAATAGTTTGTGGATGCACCTTTGGCAGCAGTTACAATCTCAAATCTTCTTGAATATGATGCCATCATATAGGCCTGATCGGTGGATTGTTGCAGAGATTATTGTCCTTCTGGAAGGTTCTCCTCTCTCCACAGAGGAATGCTGGAGCTCTGACAGAGTGACTATCAGGTTCTTGGTCACCTCCCTAAGGCCCTTCTCCCCCAATCGCTCAGATGGGTGGACAACTCTAGGAAGAGTCCTGGTGGATCTGAACTTATTCCATTTACAGATGATGGAGGCCACTGTGTTCACTGGGACTTTGAAAGCAACAAAAATGATTTTATACTCATCCCCAGATTTGTACCTTGAGATAATCCTGTCTCATAGGCCTACAGACTATTCCCTTGACTTCATGCTTGGTTTGTGCTCTGATATGCACTGTCAGCTGTGGGCCCTTATATGTAGACAGGTTTGTGCCTTTCCAAATCATGTCCAATCAACTGAATGTACCCCAGGTCGACTCCAGTTAACCTGTAGAAACATCTCAAGGATGATCAGTGGAAACAGGATGCACATGAGCTCAATTTTGAGCTTCATGGCAAAGGCTGTGAATATTTATTTATGTTAATTTTTTTTATTATTTTTAATAAATTTGAAACAATCTAAAAAACTTTTTTTTCACATTGTCATTATGGGATATTGTGTGCAGAATTTTGACAAAGAAAAAGAAAAAGAAGAATTTCATCCATGTTGGAATAAGGCTGTAACATAACAAAATTTAAAAAGTGAAGCGATGTGAAAACTTTGTGGATGCACTATATATACATATGTGTGTGTGTGTGTGTGTGTGTGTTTGTGGAGAGAGTGAAAGAGAAAATTAGAGTTAAAATATAATATTCATATAATGATATAATTATATCTAAGTTACTTTTATAATAATATGACATGTAGTTGTATTTTTGAGGAAACCTACAGCATGTTTAATTTTGTTTGTTTGTTTGCTCAATGATATGTTTATAGTTGTATTCACCTGTTCAGTCATGTTTAAAATGATATACTGTATTTCCATGTTTGTCATTAACTTGCAAGAGTCTGTAATGTAAACTGTGTGTTCCAGAGTGAGCTAAATGTAAAAAATGCAATGATTACAAAAAATATAACTTAGTGCTAAAATACCGTCGGCTGTATGAGCATTGTGTTCTTTATAATTTGCAATTGTTTAATTATTAACACCCTATTGTCTTACGTACAATTTGTACATGTTCAGTAAAGCCCCTCTATCAGTCAAAAACAATCAAAAACAATAATTCCATTTTAACAGTGCCTGTGTGTGTGTAAACATGAGCTTTAGACAAGAGCGGAAGTTGTGCAAATGAAGGAATATTTTTAGATCACCCTCTGTGCATTTGCTAGTCTATATGTGGCCCTGCGACAGACTGGCGTCCTGTCCACGGTGTACCACTGCCTCACGCTCTGACTGCTGGGATAGGCTCCAGCCCCCCGCTACTCTTAATTAGACTAAGCGGTTGAAGATGAGTGAGTGATGAGACAAATTTAACTCCATAGGAAGTTAGCTTTGAGTTAGCGGAAGTTAGTGTGCATGCTAACACCACCAAATGTCTTGTAAATAACTCCAGAGGTGTTATCGGGTTACAAAAACAGCGTTTTCAGTTTGTTGAAGTGTTTATTTCTCACTAGCTTTTACATAATATATGACAAAGAGGTGATATTTACACACAAACAAAACAGAATTTTACATCTAGCTAGGCCTACCAGCCTGTGATGCCACCATGCTTATGTCTGTGAAATGTCTTGGAAATAAATTGTGTTATTAGGTTCCAAAAATGCCATTTTCATTTTTAGGTGTTTATTTCTCGCTAGCTTCTACATAATATATGACAAAGAGGTTATATTTACACACAAACAAAACAGAATTTTCCAGCTAGCTACCAGCCTGTGACATCACCATGCTAATGTCTGCGAAATGTCTCGCAAATAAGTTCAGTGGCGTTATTAGGTTCTAAAAATGGCATTTTCAGTTTTAGAGGTGTTCATTTCTCACTGGCTTTTACATGAAAATTCAGTAAGGTATAGCTTATATACTATATTCCAATTCTAAGGTGGAACTATGCCAGTATACAAAAGTATATCTAAATATCTAAAAGGAAGAGTAAAATAGGAGAGTAGAAAAGAGTAGAGTAGAGCCACTTAGGAAGAAGTTTTGGGGAGACCAGCCACTGACATCATGGTGCAGCTCTACTCTGATTGGCTGTCACCCCCCAAACCCCCGCCGCCACCGCCGCTGCCACTCAAAAACAAAACGGAACAGATTGAAACAGAATGTGACTTTTTAACCTCTTAAAATAGGTCAAGGTTAGCCATGTTTGAACTTGTCCAAGGTCTGTGTCCCAAGAATGTTCCCTGTAAATTTGAAAACTGTGACAGTAATAGGACTGGACTTCTGGTGAGCACAGACAGATGGACAGACGAATGCAGATCCTTCGCAATACCCGATGGCCATATTTGATCACCTCGGGTAAGAACAACAACAACAATAATAATAATAATAAAAACAAAAAACATACATACAGTACATAGTGATGAACAGATAAAAACACTTCTTTTCAGGTCTCAAAGAAACTACGTGTTTTGTGCCTGTTTCTTTAAATGGGAAGGAGCTGCTTCCTTTCTCTCTCACCCTGTTCGTCAGACTGTAATCATGTCACACAGAGAGCAGATCAGCTCAGTGGTCATATCTTACAGCAAACAGGAGTTCAAATATGGCTTCGCAGGAAGTCTAAAGCGAACCTTTGCAGATGTGACTTTAGTTCATGACAGTGACATTCTTCCATGCAGTCAGATTTGTGAGACTTCAAGGATGTTGAAGAAACTGCACACATGCACAGTCTTTGACTTCTACAACCTCACTGTGATGCAGTGAGTCCACATCCAAAACTCGCTGTAACAAAAATAAGGTAAGACTTTAACCTTGACCCTGGGACGCAACGTGTTTCCAGCTGGACAAAAATGGCTCGACGTTGTCTGTGTGTTCCTCCCAAGTGGCCCAATTTGGTCATTTGAATGTGAACCAAACTTGCAAAGTAAAGCTTCCATTCACTGTCACATGCAAAACACGAGTAACCTTTTCTCCATCTCACTCACTCTGTCTCCATCTTAAAGTAATCAAAAAGAGCTCCAGCACAAAGACCACTTTCTTCTGCTTCCAAATTCCACATTAAAAACAGGACCGGATTTAAAGCAGAGCCGATAAAACATAATTTATTTACAACCGCAAAGCCGCTGTGCCTCTCAGGTTGACAACACCTTACTCTTTGCTGTGTGTAATCTCCATGTAGATTGGGCCGACCAGATGAAAGGTTTCCTGAAATCACATGGCGGTAACATTTGCACACTGGCACACTCAGCTGGGCGGGCTTTAGGTGTGCGTTTGAGGAGGGTGTGTGTTCTAGTGAAGCACAGAGGGAGAAGGTGAGAGAGTGAGGCAGAGGTAAAGAGATGCTGCACCTGTGCACGATCACCTGACTACAACTTTGAGCGAGGTTGAAGACGGCGCAGGCATGGAAAGGCAGTTTCTCATCTGAGACAATAGTCGTCAAAAAGGTGAGAAAACACCCCCGTCTACTTTAACGATATTCCTTATCTATAAAATAGCATTGCAAAATATGTTGTTACAATGTCACACTTTACTGTACTTCCACAAAACAAATAAATCATGAATTTAAAGCTTCTATGCATCTTTTATTCTCATTCTTAGTACAGCATTTTAAAGAGAAAGTGGTTTTTCTGATGCAAATATTATAAACACCAAGTGATGAACATCTAAAGGCCTGTGAGTGACTTCATTAAATTTGTTGTCATGGATCAGTGGGGTAGCAGGCAAACAAAAAAAAACAACAAAAAAACAAAAAATGGTGAAATCTGACACTCTCACGGATGTCCGACTCAATTATGAGGCCCACAAAGTGGCTCGGCTAACTGACCTTGTACAATCCTGTCTCAAGCTCAAAGAATTTAAAGGTGGTTATTGATTTCCGCATGTGGTCACGTAGTCTTCCCGAGGATTTACTGAGCTGCTCACACACACACACACGCCTCATAGTAACTTATTAAAAAGAACTATGGAGGGCCTCCTTTGC
Organism: Thalassophryne amazonica; assembly: GCF_902500255.1. Taxonomy (NCBI): domain Eukaryota; kingdom Metazoa; phylum Chordata; class Actinopteri; order Batrachoidiformes; family Batrachoididae; genus Thalassophryne; species Thalassophryne amazonica. The sequence continues at coordinate 42,932,827 of NC_047120.1, read as the reverse complement.
GTCAACAAGGCCTTTTGTCTCAAAGGTCATATCCAAGTCAAACATGGCATACTCAAAGAAGTATCTGTTTGTATTTAGTCCCATTTTCTTGTTACCGCAGAACATGGTGTGAAAGTGCTGCTCTCTATATATAATTATTTCCGCATAAACGCCTTCTTGAAAGTCAACAATCCTGCGTGCACTTGCCATAAAAAGTTAAACACACCATGGGCTTTTATGTTTTTATTTCTTTATGACATCACATCATAAAGTCAAATAATAAAAAAATAAATATATAAATGTCAGGTTTCTTTGGACAGAACAATTTTACAAAATGAAGCTTATTTTATCTCAAAGTGAAAACAAATCTTGACAAGATCGAGGTTACAACACAGAAAAAAGTTTGGTGTTAAGTGAACTCTGTCAAAGTTCATTTAACACTTTTGCAGCTCCATATTTTCAGAGTTAAATGATCACTATTCAAAAAGTTGAACATTCTAAAATGAACAATATCCAAATAGTTAAACATATGCTTCACATTTTTAACTCCCAACTGTGTAATTTTCAACACTGCATAGAGTACTTTTTTTGGCTAATGATTGAGTGGATATAATGACAAAGGCGCCATGGTAAGTTTGAACCCAAAACCCTATGATACAACAGTGCTTTCATAGCATCACCACTGAAACTTAGCATGTATTGAGTCATGGACAGAGATAAAATTACACCTGCAAAAAGTTAAATAACACCTAATGTGATCAATGATGAGAAATAACATTTTCGAAGGTTCAACAACTAGTGTTAAAATATCACTTAAAGATTTAAATAAAATTTACATTTTTTTTGTATAAAGTTCATTAAAAAACAACAATTTGACATGATCAAAAATAAAAACAAACGCCCCAAGAAAGGGCAAGTACTTCTTATAAGCACTGTAAAATCTGTAAATGTTTAACATTTGGACCAAGAAGCTGCAGCAAGTAGAGAGCTGTCTGAAAAAAGACTTTAAACAAAGATGTGTACGCAACATTTGCAATGCTTGTAGGCACTGACTGCAGTTCTGATAAGCGTGAGGAGTGTTTTTGCAAAGGGCATGTGCTTCATATTTGCATGGTTAGTACATGATGAAACCACCACATCAAAGGAGGTTTCGCCCGAGCTTTTACCTTATTTTTGGTGACACTCACCTAAATACTGGTAGTATTTGGAATTTATTCCTATTTCAAAAATGAATATTGATCTAAACATACTCTTATAATTAGATATTTTTGAGACCTTCTGCACAATCTCTATGCCTCCATGGTGGTGCTTTTTTTGCCATGAGGATGTTTTGATGCTACTTTCCACACACACAGTAGATACTGCATGTTTAATTTTAAGCATAAATCTTCATTAATGTTACTGGAGCTCATTAGCTTGTGCTCATTTATATTAATAAAATTATGCTATCTTTGTTGATGCTATGAATCATTTCCTAGATTATTTTAGCAAAATGGTTGCCAGGCGACACTGAGAGAAGGATCACAGTATTTGGGCTGAATATACCGACTGTTGTTGCAGCCTGTCTGATTTTGTGATGCTGACAATAGGATCTAGTTTACTTTGCTATTATATAACAGGTTGTTGAGCTTCTGTGTTTTTTTCTGTGTTCATATCAGATCACATGGGAGGGACAGAGGATACTCTTCATTAATTTATCAGCCGAGTTCAAGTGTCAGGTGTTTCTCCCCCCATTAGGTTACACCTTCTAATCATGGAAATGTGCCACGGATTAGAAGATGCCACACATAAGCACCGTCTGCTTTTGAAGGATCACTGTGATAGGTGCACAGAAGAGAAAGAGATGCATAGAACCTTTGTGGTATTCATGTTTTAAAATAAGTGCTACCTGCTGATTTATTGCAGTGATGTCACATTAAAAGCCTTGAATCCAAAATAACATCAGCCTAAGTAAGTACAATCCAGGTACTGTTCAAATACTTTAGTAGTAAAATTACAGCTGTGGTTATGTTATAGAGGTAACATTATTTATCTTTTAGGAAAGATAATACAGGTCACCTTGTCTCTTAAAACACCAAATCAAAGTTCACAACTAAAAATAACCCATAGCCATAACGTGATAGAGCCTTAAAATTAGGACACTTGGAAGAGTGTATATCTCCACAAGGCCTCAGCAGATAAATCCGCCAGATATGGATCAAAATATGTCTATGGACACCCATCTTTGATCCTGTTCAAGACACCATCACTGATTGACTGTAGTTTGTAATTGCTGGGTGTGTCCTGATATTTATTTGTGATCACTCATCTTTGATCTTAAACTTTGACCGTGATCACACAGCATTGACCTTGATCTTTGACCCTAATCACTTACATTAGCTCATGTTCACATACTTTGATCTTAATTGCTTAATTTATATTCTGACTGCTGAACTTTGATCTTATTTTCTGGCTTTTGAATCTGCACCTAATCTTTAATCCCAGCTGCTGACCTTTGATCCTGATCACTGATAGAGAATATTCTACTTTGATCCTGAATCAAGGATCTTTGTAATTATCAACGACGGAATTGGAATAAAAGCCAAGCAAGAAGTATCAAAATCAGCACCTAGAGCTGAAATAGCACTAAAATTTAATTGGTCTTCCTGAGCCCACACTCCACCCTTCCACTGACCCTTACTAACATTTGTTTATTAGATTTATGTAATCCTGCTAACAACTCAACCATCCAATCAACAAACAAATGATGGCTATCATATAACTAATTAAATATTACTTACTTCTGTGCTTGTGACATATGTTACAGAATTCTACAGCAAGCCATTTGAAACCTAAATTTAGCTAAAAGCAGAATAATTTGTATCATAAATTATGGGACATTTTGCATGAACCTCCCACTGTATTTAACTGTTACGTGTGGATAAAAATGTTTTTACACAATATGACCTCTAAACAAAACAGCCTTTTCATTAAGGCAATTCATATATGTCAATGAGATGGCAAACCATGCTTTGTAAGAGCACTAAAGAATACTTAGAAACATGACTCAATAACTTCAACTGTTGATGAGTCATTTTCCTTAAATGCATTGGTTCCATCTGGAATGTTTATCGTCTTGCCTTTAATGCAAACACCACTGCACGTGCAGGAACATTGTATATCTGAGGATCTGAGGCCTACACATGCTCTGTGCCCTTCAGGCCTGCCAGTATCTGTCGATGCCATGGCTGAACCAAGCTGGTGGAAGCTGACCTTCAGCCGCAAGAAGAAATCTGAAGCTAAGGTGCTCTACGAGATCCCAGCCGAACATGGCAGCAACACTGGGCACAAAGAGCCTTCAAGCCACAGTTCCCCTCCAGATCATATGGACAGCCAGTTAAGTGCAAGACTGGAGAAAATTGTGGATAAATCTGCAACGAAAGGCCGCCATGTCAAAGTGTCCCACTCTGGTCGCTTCAAGGAGAAGAAAAAAGTCCGTGCCACGCTGGCGGAGAACCCTAGCCTGTACGCTGAGCATACGCTCAGTGACGAGAACCACAAAACCAACAAACAGACTGAAACATAGTGCACATGCTGCTGTGACAAAGTACTTGATCACAAAGGTGTCATATGTCAGTCACGCACAGGAAAGGCTAGAAAATAACAAAAAGAGGTATACCAGCAACAACAATATCGACATAATGGACATGCAAGGTGGATAAACATTGGTCACTATGATTTTAGCACCACACCCAGGCAGATAATGGACTCTAACTCACACCAGTGCAAACAGGCGATAACAGAAGACAGCCATTAGACATTTACAGAAGCAGAACAGGAAAACAAGAAGATATGTTCAAAAACGATCAGTGAAAAACAAGTTAAATATACATATCAATAAATAAATAAACAACACTATGACTGTGTAAATGTAATTTTAAGTTTTTATTTTATATAGTTTGGAATGAAAAGTTTTTTTAATGTCTGAATTAGCAGACAGTTAAAAAAAATAAAATCACTTTTTTTCTGTAACATTTTTTATGAACAAAGCAAGTCCACACTTGATTTTGATTTTTTTTTTTTAAGTACACTTGGATTTGTCACCGATAAGGCAAGTTAATATCTGCTGTATAAACATTCTTTTTCTGCATTCTTCAAGCCTTTTTGTTTTGTTTTTAATAAATGGAATATGTGTTATAAACTGGTCCCTTTTATTTTTCTCCACTCCGCATATAAACGCAGATTGTAGTCAGCTATCTTAAAATGGAGGTAATTCTACTTTTCACTCCCAACACACCATAATCGTAGTGACATCACTGGTTCATCCGACTATGTTTGTTATTTCATCTAAGCCTGTGTTGGTTTTGTTGTCATGGTGCTTGCAACCAGATACTGACATCTGATACCTAATGGTTGGCTTCATCACTGAGAAATGAGTTGTGTATGCATTTGAACTGGTTAAAGCACCAAGAAAAGTGCTTTAATCATTTATATTGTTTAGATTTTAATCTTTTAATTGTATAATTAATTGCTGCTTTGGTGATCCTTGAATGTATTTTCCCGTTGTTGCACGGTGATTTAACACTGAGACACAAACGATATATATGTAAATAAAACTCAGAAGTTAATCATTTACATACATTTTTTATACGATTTAGTAAGAAGCATCAATATAAACCAGCACTACAAATACATGTTATCCATTGTATCTGGTACATTTAACCAAAAGGCAGGTGGATCCTATTATGTACATTTGTGTCTGCATCAATCAGTTCACAATGAAATGCTACATTGTTTAAGTTTTAACTACAATTTAGCAAGATAAAATGTGCCAAGAACACAGTGATACGACCCTTATGTCAAAGTATAGGGCGTGTAAAGAAAATACTATCAGTTTTTAAACAGTCAAGTCCACTAAAAATAAAATATCTGAAATAATTTCCATAAAATTGGTCATTTTCGTATATATTAACATGGCGTTTAAAAATCTTATATTGACTTCTGACCTTGGATCATTGACCAATCCTAACCAAATTCAAATTACTTCTTCCCATCCACAGGCTTAATGTACCTGACACGTTAAACTCTAATTCTTGGTATTATCAGTTATCAAGTTGTTCACCAATGAATATGGCTTTATACACCCTGAAGAAAACCATACACCCTGAGGCCGAAGGCCTATACCTATAAACGATAAATGTTGTATGGTTTTCTGAAGGGTGTATAAAGCCATATTCACTGGTAAAACAACTTGATAACGATTTGATCATATACCTATAAATGATAAATGTTGTATGGTTTTCTGAAGGGTGTAAAAAGCCATATTCATTGGTGAACAACTTGATAACGATTTTATCATATACAGTGGTCCCTCATTTATCGCAGGAGTTACGTTCTAAAAATAACCCGCGATAGGCGAAATTCGCGAAGTAGTCAGCGTTATTTGTTACAATTATTATAGATGTTTTAAGGCTGTAAAACCCCTCACTACACACTTTATACACTTTTATCAAACAGGCATTAACATTTTCTCACTTTTCTCTCCTGTGTAAACACTCAAAGTTCAAACCTTAGTAGAAAAAAAATAACGTTTTCCTATAAATAATTATGGCTTTTAGAACTAATTTAATTTTAATGATCAACCTACGAGGTTGGACACGTAAGAAATTATTAATAGTGACTCACCAGTATTTCACAGTTCCTCTGACCGCGCCTTCATCTTCGTCGTGGCGCCGCTCCGCTGTCCGGATTGGCTGATTACTTGGGTGGTATGAAAAATATTACCCGTCCGCGAAAAGGGTGTATTGCTATTTATTCTTTAGTGTTTTATCCAATCATATTGGCGTATCATTTATAGGTATATGATAAGTTGTTATATATACAGAGACCAAGGCATTCACAAGAGTGTCACTAGTTAATACAAGGAATCAGTTGCCATTTATGTTGTTTCAACTGAACAACAAACCATTGAGGTTGGAGAAGACTGCTCTTTCATTTCTGCTGACAAAGCTTCCTTTTTCCACAACGATAACAACTACTGGATAATCAGTTCCACTGCCAATCATTATTTGACAATATCAGACAGACTTTGAGCTCTTGTACCAGGCAGGGCACTTTGATACCACGTCATTTGCTTTCACTCTTCTGTGAATATAAGCCAAAAAGGAAAACCAGAAGTTGTACAGCACACTGAGATTGCACACAACACTTCTTTAACTGCGCACAAACCGCTAACATCAATACCTCAACTGGAATAATTCAACTGTAAAACCTATTTAATTATTGTGTCTTGGAGAGATTTAATTTTTATTAGTAAATATTGTGAAGACAATTTGTCAATGATAAAGTCACGTCAGGTAGCTATTCAGGTAGTCATGGAGACAGTCGTTGGTAGAACCAGCCTCCCTCTGCAGTGTGGTGAAACTCTCCCAGCTCAGCCGCTCCCTTTTTTGGCTTCTTGAATACAATGCGGTCATGAATTCTGTTGGTCTGACCCTGCCAGAATTCCATTGAGTACGGTTGGACAATGTATCCGCCCCTGACGGGAAAAGAGGACATGACAGTCAGTACACCACCATAAAATATATTAACACTGTACTGCCAACTAGGCAATAATACCTGCAAGCAAGAAGACATTATCGTCAACGGGAATCTGACATTTGACTGCAATGTCCTTGACATGAATGATGGACTTCTACCCAAATTTACCAGCTAAGTGTGTACCACATTTAGTACAAGTCCGGTTGAAAACTCCATAAGTTGACCTTTTCCAACATGAATTATTATTATTTTTTTAAAATTGCAATTTCAGAACCAACCTTCATGAACCAAATTTGACAGAAACCAGCAAAAGGACCTGGGATATGGGAGGAGAGGCAGACAAACTGATAGGAAGTCACGACCTTGATCTTCATGATTGACTTTTGACAAATTTGACTTTATAATAGTGCAGTTACAAGGAGTAGAAGTGGTGAAAGTAGATAAATATTTGGGGTCAACTGTTCAAAGTAATGGAGAATGTGGTAAAGAGGTGAAGAAGAGAGTGCAGGCAGGGTGGAGTGGGTGGAGAAAGGTGGCAGGAGTGTTGGGGAAAGTGTAGTGACACGGACCCACAACAGGGGGCGCAAATGAACGGTCAATAGATGAGCCAAAAGGTAACAATTTAATGTTGTGAATGTGCACTATAAACTAACGACTATACAGACAATCTCAGAATATGATAGCAGTCAATACACAAAGGTGACGTGTGGGCAGGCTCGAGGATAGAAGACGTCTGTCCTGAGAAGAGCCGGAACCACACGATTTCCGCCGCCACTGAACCTGGTGAATACTGGAGCCGCCAAGTCCCGAATTCCCAGGTGATCACTGTCCCCGACTGTCGGATCTGGTACTGCTCTAATCACACACACGTGCAGCTCCTGTCAACCACTTATCTGGTTGGGGTGTGAAGCGAAGCCGTCGCTGATCACACCAAACGCCAATCCCACAGATAAGGCAGAACACCACAGGAAAACGGCTGCAAAGAAGTTCAGACTGTTAGTCAGTGTTTTCAGTTTAGCAGAGAATTACCTTCACAGGTGGATCTCGGCAATGAGGTGGAGATGACGTCCGGGTTTTATGGAGTAGTATGATGAAGTGTAGATGGGTGACAGCTGTCACCCCCGGCTGTGTCCGTGGCGGCAGCGCCCTCTCGTGCCTGAAGCCCGCACTTCAGGCAAGGCGCCCTCTGGTGGTGGGCCAGCAGTACCTCCTCTTCTGGCGGCCCACACAACAAGGAGTGATTTGTGACTGAAGAATATCAGCAAGAGTGAAGGGGAAAGTTTACAAGACAGTAGTGAGACCAGCTATGTTGTACGGTTTAGAGACGGTGGCACTAACAAAAAGACAGGAGGCAGAGCTGGAGGTGGCAGAGCTGAAGATGTTGAGATTCTCTTTGGGAGTGACGAGAATGGACAAGATTACGAATGAACATATCAGAGGGACAGCTCAGGTGGGATGGTTTGGAGACAAAGTCAGAGAGGTGAGATTGAGATGGTTTGGGCATGTGCAGAGGAGGGACTCGGGGTATATAGGGAGAAGGATGCTGAGGATGGAGCCACCAGGCAGGAGGAGAAGAGGGAGGCCAAAGAGGAGGTTTATGGATGTGCTGAGGGAGGACATGCAGGAGGTCGGTGTGACAGAGGAAGATACAGAGGACAGGGTGAGATGGAAACGAATGATCTGCTGTGGTGACCCCTAACGTGAAGAGCCGAAAGACAAAGAAGAAGAAGGGCAATTCCAGAACCAACCTGCACGCATTCCAGGTTTGGTGGTGGTGGTGGTGATGGAGGGGGATGGGGGAGCCCCACAAGCATCAGAAGGCTGATGTGTACCCCACATGTTCTACACACTACAATATAAATGTACAAATAAACATACATACAGTATGTCTGAAATGGTGATTTTTAAATTATGTATGACTTCATCATTTGACTTTTGTGTGGCTTCATTATGAAGTAATCCATACCAATCAATTACAAATACTTTGTTGATCAATATATGCTTTAGATCATTGATCTAGGCATCTTGATTTCTGAGATATACAAAACCATGGACCATGTTTCTTTGATCTTACCCTTTGTCCAAACTAATCCAAAATGTAATAATTTCTAGATATCTATCCAAGTGATATTAATATTCCCACCAAAGTTTAAGGAACACAGTTGAGATTTTTTTGTGTTATCTTGTCCACACACATATGCACGCATACACACCAGTGAAAACAATAACCCGTTATCTATCGCTGCTTCTCCAACACACAGCGTAAGGAAAAAAAAAAATATTTTTTGTTTTACTTTTGACACCCCCACCCCCACCCAGTAACCAAAATGAGACGTCCTGCATTCTTTATGAATTACATTGATGTTGACTTGCAGCACAACCAGCTGAGCTCAGCTCAGAGGTATGGAGTGATATTCATGCCATTAATTGTCTGAAAGGAAATGCTTTTGAGAAAAACTACAGATTTTGTTTATTTTTATTTATGTCCAGAGATCAAGGATCCAGTGAACAATTTCATATTTATTTACTTTAAGACTCAATAAAATGTTATTGACATAGAAAACCTGTAAAGTCTACTTTTAGTACACAGAAAAATTCATAAGAGGTATTGATAAGGGAATCGATAAGGAATTGGATTGATAAGCGGAATCGATAATGGCATTGATAGATACAACCTTATCAATACCCAACCCTGTAAAGTTGAATTAATATTATTTATGTTAAAACGTGTTAGTTATGCCAAAGACATTTAAAAACACAGACATGTTTAAATGTTTTTTTTAAACCCAATGTATAAAATATGACAAAAGGTAAAAATAGAAGAATAGAAAGTTCTTTAAAAACACATGTTTAAAATGGTTAAAAAGGGTGTAAAATGTGTGAAAGAATAGAAAGTTTTTAAAAACATGTTTAAAATATTTACAAAGGCTGTAAAAATGTGTAAATGCATAGACAGTTACTTAAAAATGCACAAATACTTTTAATACTTGAAATTGTGTGTATGTGTGTAGTGGGGGCGGGGGGGGGGGCAGCTATTCATTTGTTCTCTGAGGGGGGCTCACTCTCCCACACTTTGAAAACCCCTGTCCTAGGCAATTCCACAACCCACTAACATCATTTTGACTTCTGACCCCAATGATCTTAAACTTGATCAAAAGAAAATAGAAATTTGCCCATGCACCTGAGAGGAATTGTGGAAAAAACAAACAAACAAACAAAAAACAAACAAACAAACAAGCATTTCTCAAAATATAGTACAATTTCATACCAGAAAGGAATACTTACCAGCATTCAGGCATTGGTACCTCTGTGTCCTTGTACTTCTCTTCCAGTTCTGTATTTTTCTGCCTTAAATACTAAAACAAAGAAAAATAAATTAACATAAAACTAAAAGAACATAAAACTGGACCATTCCACATTTGTTGTACATGGTACAGTGCATTCAGAAAGTAGTCACAGTGTTTCACTTTTAATTGAATTTACTCCATGTTGGAATAAATCTGTAACATAACAAAATGTAGAAAAAGTGAACTGCTGTGAGTACTTTCCAGATGTCCTGTATGTACATGACATAAGGGTAGATGCTCACATCTCTGTTAGGAATAGGGCTGCTTTGTTTGCTCACAACTGCTCCAATTTGGTTGCTCTTCGGTCGGGAGTGGAAGTAGTCACATGACTCCTGATAGGGGATCCGCTCCACTTCCCCCTCAATGCGAACCTACATCCCATTATTTCAAAAAGTGTAAGAAACCCAGTTCTGGATTATTATTAATAAGACAGAATCTGAAAAGCATGAATGACGGTTAACTTATACCTGTCTGTTGAGAGGTTCCCAGTAGAACAAGAGGCAGGCGTATGGATTGCTCTCCTGCGGACAAAGGAATGATGAACATTTCATTAAAAAGTTCACCATTTGTGGTCAGATCCCATTAGATTGAGGAGCATGTGCTTCCAGCTGTACCCTAGAACCATACCAGTTGACACCTACGTGTGGTTACAGTGTTCACATTTAATTCGGTGCCAATCCTGCCGTCATGAGATCAACATGTATGTTTTGACGATGGGACGAACTCCAGTAACAAAGGAAATGGGCTTTGTGTAGCCGAATCCATGACGTTCTTGCTATAAGGTAAGAGTGTTAACGGTGCTTATGAAATCAATATACAGCCAACTGTAACGTGAACTGAAATGAACAGAAAACTACAGTTAACTGAAAACTTAACTCAATCTAAAAGCCAAAACTAAAGCTAACAAAAAGTAAGAGAATGCAAAAATGACATGGATATAAATTAAATTAAACTAACTGAATATCAATCTCCTAAAAAGTTAATTTTACATAAAAATGACTCTAGAAACAGTTCAAATTCAAGAAATCTAAAATGACCCATATATAAAGCAAAACTGGACATAACAATAACTGAATATGAAGCCAGCTGAAAGGCTAACTCAATCAAAATCTGAATATAAAGTTAACTAATCATCTTAAATTAACTGAATGCAAAACTGAACGATGAGAACACCAACGGAACATCAAATCGCTAAATATAAAGCAAAAAACAAAAAACAAAACAAAACAAAAAAGCAAAAAACTGAATATTAAGCTAGCTGAAAAGCTAACAATCAAAATCTGACGATAAAGTTAACTAATTTAGCTTAAATTAACTGAACGTAAAACTGAATGAGAATGCCAACAGAACATCAAATAACTAAATATAAAGCAAACTGTACATAACTATAACTAAATATAAAGCAAACTGTGCATAAAAATAACTGAATAGAAAGCTAACAATCAAAAATAGACTATAAATGTAACTAATTCATCTTAAATGACCTGAATGTAAAACTGAATGATGAGAACACCAACGAAACATCAAATAATTAATATAAATCAAACTGAACATAAAAATAACCAAATATAAAGTTATCTGAAATGCTAACAATCAAAATTTGAAGATACATTTAACTAATTCAGCTTAAATTTTAATGTAAAACTGAATGAGAACCAACAGAACATCAAATAACTAAATATAAAGCAAACTGTACATAAAAATAACTGAATATAAAGCTAACAAACAAAAATAGAATATAAATGTAACTAATTCATCTTAAATTACCTGAATGTAAAACTGAATGATGAGAACACCAACGGAACATCAAATAATGAATATAAAGTAAACTGAACATAAAAATAACTGAATATAAAGTTATCTGAAACGTTAACAATCAAAATTTGAAGATAAAGTTAAGTAATTCATCTTAAATTTGAATGTAAAACTGAATGAGAACACCAACAGAACATCAAATAACTAAATATAAAGCAAACTGTACATAAAAATAACTGAATATAAAGCTAACAAACAAAAACAGAATAGAATTTGATATATAAAGTTAACTAATTCAGTTTAAATTAATTAACTGAATGTAAAACTGAATGACGAAAACACCAACAGCTCATTTATCAAAAACTATTAATACTAAGTTCAAACAGTTTCTGCTAATCCCCCCTTCAACAAAAACACACAATCACCTGGCTAACAACAAACAACACACTACTTTCCTTTATTTTAAATAAGACGGTTCCAAAATCTCCACAGCAGGGGCATCGTGTACAAAGAGTGGAGTGGAGTGAGTGTATTTCCTACTAAAAATGGCAAAACCCTGAAACTGGCGTAAGCACAAAAACATTCAGATGTATCAAAGTGTGGGTAAGCATGGATCCACACACGTTCCACTTGTACATCCCACTGAATGTGGAACTGAGCATGTAACCAAACTCCTCCCTGGCCACGCCCCATTTAAATATGCAATTGCATGTAAATAGGCCCATTGAGCAGGGTTTCCCCACGATATCACATCAGACAACATGAACACAGAAAAGAAATTATACTATAGATACTGGGATAGATTATTCAGTACACTGTTAAACGGATTAATCATGAAACTGGAAAAATATTCGTGAGTGCGACGGAACGTCTGTGTGTGTGTGTGTGAGGCTGACATGCTGTGAGCTTAAAAAGGTCCGCTGACAGTGTGACATTCACAACTTACACACACGTTTATTGAGAAATATTGAAGACAGGAAGCCTGTTAAGAAGCTCTGCAGCTCTCACCATCAAGCAAAAATAAAAAAGATATTAATAATAAATAACATTTGAATGTGCACATGCCAAATGTGGCCACATTGGTTTACGTTCAGATCGATTACATGAATACACTATTTACACAGCATGCAGCCAGCCATGGCGCACGTGTGCAGCCAATAGCTCCAATCACATGGAAACCAGCTCTCGCTGCAAATGGCTCCTTAATGTTGGAATGTGATGTACCTGATGACATTCGGAAGATTACGTTCCACAAGGCTGGCATGGCTCGGCTCAAGGTTGACAGGCACAATCCTGACTGATCGGCCAGCTCATGCTGGATCACCCGTTTCCAGGAAGCCCAGCGTGGGCAGCACGTGTGTGGACACAGACAACCGCCTGGCTCCTCACCGTATTGCACTCTGGGACGGCCACAGTCCTGCGCGCAACTCCAGTATCTGTGGCCTTGACAATGTACTGTAAATCGGTTTATGAGCCAATTACTGTCATTTGCAAGAAAATCCTCGCATTCCCTGAATACACACTCAGGCCGGATTGTACCATTTGCAAGGTCCTCTAACAATGCCAATGCAGCCACTGTTAGTGCCATTTTATGCATCACTTTGCGCATCGTTTTATATCCACCCATATAACTGCGAAAACATGGGTGTGTTAAGTGTTCATAGGTTTATCTCTGATATGCACATCACTCTGATGACTTCTTGTTTTCACAGTATTAACAGTTTCCCAGCATCACCTTTACATGTCCACAGTGGAACAATAGCTGAAGAAACGTGCGTACTCCAGCCAGGATTTTTGTGTGATGCACTGCACATTTCCACGGTCATTTCACTTTTGATACATCTGAACATTGCCATGGAGACGGACGCATGCCAGGTTTTTGTTCATACACATGCTTTGTACATGAAGCCCCAGGTCTCTTTTACAGATACATATGGATTTTGTTATATTTGGAGACACTTACCACTATAGGCAAGCCAACTGAATTTGTCTTAGGAAATTGACTATTGTTGTCCAGATTACGCTAAACCAACCCAATCAGACTGAAAGATGACAAAGCATTTGTGTAAAATCATTGCTGAGTATTCATCGTACAAGTCTAACTGGAGTACAAGACCTCCCAGACTATTTCAAAAATGCAACTTATACTCGAAAATATGAGGGACCTTACAGAAACGGATCATGTAAGGCCAATGTAACATACAGCACACAACATTAGTAGTAACTACACTCTTAGAAATGAAACAAACTCTTCAGGCATAAAATGTTGAATTTAATTGATAAAATTATGGTAACTTTTTCCATGTAACATTGTTAATTAAGTGCAAAACAACATTGTCAGTGACATTAATTAAATCAAATGAAACATTATTACTTAAATCCCAATATTGTGTTGCACTTAATTGACAAAGTTATGCGGAAAAATTTACCTTAACTTTTTAAATTAAATTCAACATTTTATTTCTTAGAGTGTATACACAGAGTACTTTTGCAAATATAGAGATGTGTTTATTCTGCTAAACAACTTTTAGTCAACATTGTTACCAATATTTTCGATCCTTTCATTTATTTGCATTTTCTACTTTTCTGTTTTGAATCTTGTCATGATTTATGAGACTTTTCCCTTCCTATTGGACCTAATTATGCAACTCTACCCCTGACAGTGACAGAGAAACAGTTTACCAACCAGTTCAGTCCCTTTTCGGCTCTCGTAGTTTGTGAAGAAACGGAAGCCTTCGTTACTGTAACCTTTCAGGAGGACCATACGAGACGATGGACGCCCGTCCCTGAACAGATGGAAGCCAGCCCAATATCAGAATGTGAACAACCTCAAATTACTTTATTTCACTTTACATGGACCTCTTACTCACTTAGTAGCAGTCGCAATGCACATAGCATTTGGCTCTCCAATTTCGGGACACTTTGCAGCCTCATCAAACCAGTTGCTAAATTGTTTGATTGGGTCTAAAGAAACGAGGTGACTCTCTTCAAAGCACTGTGAAGAAAATAATAAACCACATATTTTTAATATTTTTACAACAGTTTCTGCCATGCACATTGTTTTTGTGACTATTTTTTAAATCATCACTGCCTATTGTTTTCTTAGAGTTTAAATTAAGGAGAGAAAAACAAGCAAGTCTGATGCAACATTTAAAATTATACATTGGTCAAGGGGTTAATGAGGTGGGTTTGTGACCAGAGGATCCTTGGTTCAAATCCTAGTTAGACTGGAAATTCACTCAGAGCCCTTAGGCAAGATCCTTCCCCACGTTGCTCCAGGTGTGTAGTATATATATATATATATATATATATATATATATATATATATATATATATATATATATATATATATATATATATATATATATATATATATATATATATATATGAGCACAATGCAGGATTTTATCATATTTATTTTTTCCACACAACTGTTGATCCAAAACAACTTGGAATGTTTTGCAGTTCCAAAACTGACTGCCATTTCTGGAAAGGTGCTGCAAACGTTTGGTGTCGGACCGATGCTCTAAACCTGATGTTTCCATGTGGTGCATTTTGTGGTAAAATATGCTCCAAAATACAGAAAATGGAACCTAAAAATTCAAAAATGCCTACATTGGTGCCTCATTCATTCTCAGATCCACACCCACCCCCTTACAAAGTCCAGGATCTGCCCCTGGTCTCAGCTGCCGCGCAACTTCACAAATGATTTTATCTTAAATGGTTTATGGTTGGGATTTAATTTTTTCTTAAATGTATAAAAAGTTCTGAAATTTGAACAATAATTTCACTCCTGGACCATGAACTTGCGCACTTCTGGACACCTTGTGCAGCAGTAAGAATTCCAACATTTGCAGGTACCTATTTACTCGGTTGTAGGAACGTCACATCCAGTTTGCCTCCGTGTCAAGTCAGTCGCTGGCATGACAATACGGGGCTGTCGACGTGCGTTACCGATGAGATACATTGTGTATTCGGGAGTGGTATTTGCTCTTGAATTCCAGATTTAAGTAATTATTTGTTTGAATTTAGTTATATTTCGGTTGTTGGGGCCTTAGTGTGGCCTTCAACTATTCAGAGGATTTTGATGATATCACCCGGGAGTGATATAAAACCAAATTATCAGCAGCACATGGACAAGGGAAAAACAATCCTACACAATGGTCAGATGTTCAATATCCTGATATTTATTCCTACTTCATAGATACACCATGTGTTTCAAAGTAATTTGTATTTTATGTCATTATGTACACATTGTGAATTGTTGGTCTGCCCAGGACCCCCAAAGTAACGCAAGATACTGATCGATGTGATGTATGATCCTCTTGGTGTGTCATCATTATACTTTATGAAATCCTGGCCTGTGCCAAGGAGGGACATGCTGCCCAAACTTTGCATTCTATGTTTTGTTTTTAATATCGATGGATTTTAATTTTCTTTCTCGCTTTGTTGGTACAACCCACTGCCTCGTATTGTCCAGGCATTAAAAAACAAACAAACACAAACAAATAAACAAAAACAGTGGCGAAATGTAAACAACTCGTATTAAGTAATCTGTCCACTACGTCACACCAGCCAGTGTTGCTAAGCACGTGACTTCACAGACCGAAGTGCCCGGATGTGCGACCGAGTCAAAGCAAATCCACCGGACCTTTTTTTTTTTTTTTTTTAAAATAAATGAAATTTTATTGAAATTTACAAGACAAGCAAGTGAATACGTCAAAACAACAAACACATTGAAAATCAGGACTACAATGGTAGAATGGAACAAGCACACAAAATGCGATTTAAAAAAAGAAAAAAAAAAGGTATTCAGATCTACACATTTCAAAGATTTAAAGTAGTGGGTAAAATCACATATGAAGGCAGAGAAAGAAGGGCTGCAGCTCTTCCATTTACAAGTATGGATATTATATTTACCCAGAATAACAACAAGCAAATCGACTGGACCTAATTCTGAGACTTTTTTTTTCTGTTGATCGGCCGTCGCTCCCACACTCACCTCCACATCTTCTTTATACTTTTTCCTCATGCCACTTAGATCCATGGTGGTGCTGTCGCTCGCCGTATTTGTGAAGAAACGCGGCAATAAAATGCTTTGTAGAGCCGTTGTCAGAGAGCTATGACATTGGAGATGTTTATCAAAAAAACTGTTATTTAAAAAATTCCTACTAAGCATGCGCGTCATTACAATTGCCTGACCAGTATTATAAAAGCTGGATAGTCAAGAGCACTTCCGACTCCTAAAGCCGAGAAGCCGCCATATTACCACTCTCTTTCTATGAGGAAGTTGGTGTTTTTGTTTGTTTTTTTATTGATTGAAAAGTTGCACAACACTTACAGTGCATTTACATAACTGAACCAAAATTTTCCTGGGAGTAACAAAAATAAAATTACAAATTAGGTACAGTTCATACAGTGTGTCCATGCTGATAATATTTTTACAGCCTTTGTATTTGTACAGGGTTCAGCACTGTTCATATAAATTACAAATTCTTGATATTGGATTTTATTTGGTCAAAAACACAACCATAACAACCACAACAACAAGTAGTCCTATTGTGGGTGGGTGAATACATCGAAACAAATGAAAATTACAAATTTGGCAAATAGAATGAAATATACTAAATCATCATATCATTTAAATGTTGGATGCAAAATTTTGTTGGAATTTTTTTCTACTTGAAGGCACCCTTCACAGACTAACAAAAGGGGCATTATTCTCAGGAATAGGTCCAATGCCTGGATTGTGTACGAGGTCATCAATCTGTCAATGCTCAGTCAGCTGTATTAAAGGTCATCTTGATTATTACAGCTACCCGGAGAAACTAATTCAGAATAAATGATTAACTAAAACAAAGGCATTTTAAATGAGATCTCAGACCTGGACATTGCCCAGGTGCACTGCTACTTCATAAACACAAAGATGACTTGAAAAGTCACATCTCATGATTCTCGTTCCTTGAAAATGACTGATTTATTCTATTCTATTCTATTTTCAACAAAACCACTTGGCAATAATATTTGTTGGAAGTCACCTGATGTATGTACGTTTATTGACTCATAGGGTTTAATCCCTGCAATGTTACACAGTTAGACATTACTGACACAAAGTATGAAACACAATGCTCTTATAATAAAATTGCACTGGACAATTAAATTTTGTTTTGGACTTTCATAAAGAAATTCTACAGATTAAAGTGATCTAAAATGTAGAAATACAAATTATTTAAGTATTGTTTTTGATTAATGTGTTGTCAACAAAATGAATTATAACAACATGTGTACCAACAAAACACAGCTGCATTCAGAGTACATTAGAAAATTGCAGTTTAAAGTGGATTGTTTGAGTAATAGGAAATTTATGGAGAAGTGATAATGTAAAAATTCTACTTATGTTAATGTTGTGAAAATGGACATCTTAATAGGTTGTAGCTTTAGTAAACACCTGCTGACATTTGGATATGGAATATTGATCTTTTTTATTATTGCTAGATTAAAATTAACCACATTAAACATAAAACCAATCTCTATGTGCTGTGGAAGTAACACACAGAGATCACTGAGCCTGAGAAATGACTGACTGCGTGGGACCGGACTGACCAAGGGAGTACCAACATGGCAGCCAATAGCGTCATTCGGTTTGGCGCCGCAGTGCGCCGCATCGACGGCTGCCGCCTATTGACGCTGACGAGTCGTGGAGCCGCCATCTTGAACCGGTCATCCGACCCGCTCCACTCAGTGCTGTTTGGCAGTGCAGCGCATTTAATCCATCGTAACTCTCTGAATACTAAACTGATTTTCCCTGAAAACCCCCTTCTGTCTGATCATTTCTTAATAACATTTACATTTACTCTGATGGACTACCCAGCAGTGGGGAATAAGTTTCATTACAGTAGAAGTCTTTCAGAAAGCGCTGTAACTAGGTTTAAGGATATGATTCCTTCTTTATGTTCTCTAATGCCATATACCAACACAGTGCAGAGTAGCTACCTAAACTCTGTAAGTGAGATAGATTATCTCGTCAGTAGTTTTATATCCTCATTGAGGACAACTTTGGATGCTGTAGCTCCTCTGAAAAAGAGAGCCTTAAATCAGAAGTGCCTGACTCTGTGGTATAACTCACAAACTCACAGCTTAAAGCAGATAACCCGTAAGTTGGAGAGGAAATGGCGTCTCATTACTTTAGAAGATCTTCACTTAGACTGGAAAAAGAGTCTGTTGCTCTATAAAAAAGCCCTCTGTAAAGCTAGGACATCTTACTACTCATCACTAATTGAAGGAAATAAGAACAACCCAGGTTTCTTTTCAGCACAGCCAGGCTGACAAAGAGTCAGAGCTCTATTGAGCCGAATATTCCTTTAACTTTAACTAGTAATGACTTCATGACTTTCTTTGCTAATAAAATTTTAACTATTAGAGAAAAAATTACTCATAACCATCTCAAAGACATATCGTTCTCTTTGGCTGCTTTCAGTGATGCCGGTATTTGGTTAGACTCTTTCTCTCCGATTGTTCTGAGTTATTTTCATTAGTTACTTCCTCCAAACCATCAACATGTCTATTAGACCCCATTCCTACCAGGCTGCTCAAGGAAGCCCTACCATTAATTAATGCTTCGATCTTAAATATGATCAATCTATCTTTATTAGTTGGCTATGTACCACAGGCTTTTAAGGTGGCAGTAATTAAACCATTACTTAAAAAGCCATCACGGCTCTCAGGCACCGTCGTCAGCCTGTTTCAAGCTGAAAACCTCCACATTTCAGGCTCTATTGATCCAGGACGTCGTGAGAGAACAGAGAAGTTTCAGAAGAAGTCGGTTTCAGCATTTTATCCGGACATTCCACTGTTAAAGGAGATTTTTTTAATGAAAGACGTGCGGACGGGTCCGCGCGTCGGGACGCAGCCGGCGCGGTGCGGCGGCACAGGAAAAACACCTCCGTGTTGATAACCATTTGTAAAATCCAGGCGGCTTTTGATGGCTTTCAGTGGAGTGAGTATATGAGAAATTGTTTAACAGCTGGACATGTTCCAACTCGTCCTTAAGGCTTCCAACAGAGGTGTTTTTCCTGTGGCGGAGCGTCGCAGCGGCTGCGAGCCGACGCTGCAATCTTCCCGCACGTCTTTCATTAAAAAAAATCTCCTTTAACAGTGGAATATCCGGATAAAATGCTGAAACCGACTTCTTCTGAAACTTCTCTGTTCTCTCACGACGTCCTAGATCAATAGAGCCTGAAATGTGGAGGTTTTCAGCTTGAAACAGGCTGATGACAGCGCCTGGGAGCGCTGCGCGATGTCTCGCTCCGTGGGAAGTCCTTAAAGCGACAGTATCACCTCAAAATCTCTCATCAGCCGTTAAAATTTTCACCGAAAACCAGCTTAATTTTTCGAACCGTGTCCACTTCGATGTGTCTCACAGGTTTAGAAAAAATTTTGATCAAACAAAGCGCCAATCTCTCAGCAACTTCTCAGACAAAGGAATTCCGACGAGGGGCTGGACGACTCCTCCCACAAGGCGTGCTCAGGCGTGGAAAAACTCACGCATGCGCACGAGGGTTCAAGCATGTCTGACGTAAAAACATATGAATGAAATCCATATAGTTTTTGAAAAAAATAAAAAGGACCTATACTTTATTGACAGACCTTGTATATATATATATATATATATATA
The DNA here is from genome assembly GCF_902500255.1 of Thalassophryne amazonica. Classification (NCBI taxonomy): domain Eukaryota; kingdom Metazoa; phylum Chordata; class Actinopteri; order Batrachoidiformes; family Batrachoididae; genus Thalassophryne; species Thalassophryne amazonica. The sequence goes on along the minus strand of NC_047120.1, from coordinate 42,912,553 downwards.
TATACAAGGTCTATTAGAAAAGTATCCGACCTTATTATTTTTTTTCAAAAACCATATGGATTTGAATCACATGTGATTACATCAGACATGCTTGAACCCTCGTGGGCATGCGAGAGTTTTTTCACGCCTGTCGGTTACATCATTCGCCTGTGGGCAGTCTTTGAGTGAGGAGTCGCCCACCCTCTCGTCAATTTTTTCATTGTTTAGGAATGGCTCAGAGACTGCTGCTTTGTTTGATCAAAATTTTTTCAAAACTGTAAGGCACAACTGAGTGGACACCATTCGATAAATTCAGCTGGTTTTCGGTAAAAATTTTAACAGCTGATGAGAGATTTTGGTCTGGTAGTGTCGCCGTGAGGACGGCCCACGGTGCCTGACGGCGATCTGCGCTTCGAGGCGGCAGCGTCTCGCCGTTTCAAGTTGAAAACTTCCACATTTCAGGCTCTGTTGACTCTGTTGTAAGTCGTCAGAGAACAGAGAACTTCAGAAGAAGTCGGCATGAGGAGTTTATTCGGACATTCCATAAGTTAAGGGACAATTTGTAATGAAAGAACGTGCGGGCAGAGTCGCATGTCAGGCCGGACCCGACCGCAGGGGGTCGTGACAGGAAAAACACCTCCGTTGGAAACCTTAACTGGCAAGTTGGAACATGCCCTAGCTGTTAAACAATTTCTCAGTTACTCACTTGTTGAAAGCCATCAAAAGCCGCCTGAATTTTACAAATGGTTTTCAACACGGAGGTGTTTTTCCTGTCGCGGCGCACACAGATTTGCCAAGTCGTCACGGAAACGACTCGGCAATTTGCGCGCATGTCTTTCATTAAAAAAATGTCCTTAAACAGTGGAATGTCCGCATAAACTCCTCATGCCGGCCTCTTCTTAATCTTCTCTGTTCTCTCACAACGTCCTGGGTCAACAGAGCCTTAAATTAGGATGATTTCAGGTCGAAACAGGCCGACGACGGCGCCTGAAAGCGCTGCAGGACGTCCCGCTCCGTGGGAAGTCCTTACAGCGACAGAAACACCCCATAATCTCTCATCAGCCGTTAAACTTTTCACCGAAAACCAGCTGAATTTCTCGAATAGTGTCCACTCGGATATTCCTCACAGGTCCAGAAAAAATTTTGATAAAGCAACGCGCGCCGTCTCGAGCAGCGTGTGAAACAAAGGAATTCAGCCGAGAGGGCGGGACCACATCTCACTCAAGGCCTGCCCACAGGGAAATGACGTCACCAACACGCGTGAAAAAACTCACGCATGCGCATGAGGGTTCAAGCATGATTGGTGTAATCGCATGTCAATCAAATCCATATAGTTTTTTTTTTATATAAAACTGCCGGTTAGTTTTATAAGATACCTCGTATATATATATATATATATATATATATATAAACAAAATACTGACTAATGAATACATTATGTTTCTATATAAAACATAACAATAGATATAAGTTATATATCATAAAATCAAAAAATATATAGATCAGGGTATCTATCTATCTATCTATCTATCTATCTATCTATCTATCTATCTATCTATCTATCTATAAAATAGAAAAAGTTATATATCAGAGAAAATTACAATATATAAATCATATATGGAGTATCAATATAATCAATATATCAGAGAAAATTATAAAATATATAAATCATATATAGAGTATCAATATAAGTCATACACATACATAAAAAAATCAGAAATACATATATAGAAAATGATTGTTGTTGTCGGCTGTTCCCATTTTGTTTGGGGTCGCCACAGCGGATACAGCCAGATCTGCACTGGTATTTGGCACAAGTTCTACACCGGATGCCCTTCCTGACACAACTCCAGCTTTACCTGGAGAAACATACACAGCCCGTGGTGTTTGAAGAGGTCTCTCATCCAAGTACTAACCAGGTCCCACACTATTTAGCTTCTGACATCTGAACTACACAGAGCAGATATATCAGAAAATGATAATATAAAATATCACATAGGGTATCAATATACTTCATTTCCAGTCAGAGAGAGAAAGAGAAAGTTCCAAGGCTGTACAAAGCAGAGAGAGAACAAAATGTAATGTAAATGTAAATTGTCAGATTAAAACAAGAACATGACATCTCCGCCCCAGACCACATTTACACATGTACAAACTTGCTCGTGAAAGTTTTCCAGCTAAAAGCCCTAAAAGAGGACTGTATACAGAGCTCTCTGCAGCTCTCAGCACCTTATTATAATACTGCTAATAATGCATTATATTTATATAGTGCTTTACACAGTGCTAAAAGACACTTTACAGAACAGAGAAAATAACAAAGAACAAAACAACTTTATTATAGAAAGATAAAAATAAACAAGAATATTAAATCAAACCTTCACTGTGCCCTGTGATTGAATCACTATGATGACCGGTCAAAAAAACAAAACAAAACAAAGCAAAAAAACAAAAAACAAAAAAAAAAAAACCCTATGATGACCGGTCCAAGATGGCGGCCGCATTTCTTGCGCCTCAGCAACCAATGTGGCGTCTACTCTTTCTAATATCTATACTAGCCATAGAGATCAGTGACGTAAACACGCTTTATCGTTCACGTAAAACGTCACACCAACGTGCGTGGAATGCCAAATAAAATTTTGGGAAAAAAAATATTATTATAACGTCAATTGCAGCATGGGTTCTGCACATTTGACGCCCCCCCACACACTTCCCACGCAAAAACAACACCAACAAAACCAAACCAAAACAAAACAAAACAGAACCAACAGTTGCCAGATTATGGTAAGTCTATCCCCATGAATCTACTTTTGATTATTTTGAGTGGGTAAAAACTGCAGTGAACTGGCTGTAACAAGCTGGTATAGTAACACGCCTATAGCATGATAGAGTACGGAAGCGTATTCCATTCACTGGATAAAAAAAAATTTGACCACTGATCTCGTAATTACGAGAAAATGACCACTGATCTCGTAATTACGAGAAAAGCGTAATTACGAGAAAAGATCTCTTTTCTCGTAATTACGAGATCAGTGGTCAAATTTTTTTTTATCCAGTGAATGCAATACGCTTCCGTAATAGAGGACTAGACATGATAAAAAATATTCAAAATAGTTCATAATGCATATGATCATATTTTAAATGTAAAACAACAAGGAAGAATATCAGCAAATTCAACTATACATGTCAGAACTCAAAAGAGGTAGAAGCTGATAGTGTATGCTCTGTTTTGGTGTCGCTGTATACAGTTTTGACCCTTCAAGGACACATACTGCAAAGTCAAACTCTATTTTTAATGTAAAGACTCTCAGGACAACCCCAAATGCAAATATTTTTACATACACATTTTGTATTATGATAGCATTATCAAGTTGGTGCCGCCATCATTTTTTTAGTTTTTTTTTTTTAAGTCACACAGTTTCTGGTGGTTCTGAGATCAACACAAAGTCCAAACTATGAAATACATATTGTATGAGGTCAAAAAGGTAACAATAAGAGAACCCGGCCCAGAGAGGAATGACCCTGTGTTAACAACTTGGCCTGGATTAGGGTTAGGGTGGAGTTTGCCCTGGGCCCAGTCCACACATGGGGCAGAGTTTGCACCGGGCCAAGTTCTGTTTAAAAATATACACCAGGCACACCTAATAGTTAGTTAAATGTATCTTAACAACTTTAAGCTATACCAGATGCTTGTTGTTGCCATCAGTAAGCTTCTGCCAGAAATCTGGTTGGATATTTGACCACTTTTCTTGGCAGAATTGGTAGGGTTCAGATAAATTTGTTAATTTATTGCCACAGACCTGACTTAAAAGCACAGTCATGTTGGGAATATAACATCTGGAAAGTTCAAAGAGTCTGATCTCAACACAGGGCTGACAGTTGTGTTTCTTGCAGTCATTCCTTGTATTCTTGTAGCACCGGACATTGGTCTACACCTGTTGCAGTTAAAAAAGAAATACCAAATTAATTTGAGATATGCAGTTAATTATGACCATCCAAAATCCAGTGACTTCTTACTAATTTGTACAGATGTAGCTCAGAAATGAGAAACAGAATTGACAGTGGTTTGGGGTATCTATTCCAAAAACATAGTTCGAAATCAGATGGAGGGCAACCAATATGTTGGGAGATTACCCATTGGAGACCAAAGATAATACAGTTTATTTTTGGTGGAGATCATGCAGACTACTGTGGGAGCACAAAGTGAGACCAGCGGCCATATAAAACCTCCCATTCTCACATAGCAGTTAGTATAAGTGAATGTGTGGCAATAAATGTCTGATATATTTTTGATGAAATTAATTTGCAAATTTAGAACACACAAGGCTACAGCTGTGGCTGAGAGAAGAATTAGACTGTTGAAAAGGCGATGTCACTTCTTCACAGATATAGACATTCCACTTTTTGTGCAAGTTGCATCATTATAGTTTGTGGTATATTGTGCAATTTTGAATATTCCACTGGTGGGTGATGATGAAAGCAATGATGATGGTGACAATGATTCTGACAAGATTAGTGATACACCCAATGACATGCAGAATTTTGGGTATATAATGCTGGATGCAAATAAGTTCCATGCAAAACATTAATTACACCTTGTTTTATTTAAGGCAACAGTGCACCTTTATTTAGACTGTGTTGTTTAAACTAGCGTATTTCAGAGTGTAATATTTATTTTTGAATATACATGCCATCCTCACATCTAGAGATAACCAAGGTTGACCTTGCACTACTTGAACTTAAGGCATAGAATAATAATGGATTCTTAGTTAATGCATTTCATGAATATGCAACAGAGAGGTACCAAGAACACCTTTTACTTTTCATTGAGGGGTCAAAGGATCCAGAAATGGGTGCTACTGGAGCAGCTTTTGTAGTCCAAGCATGGAATATTGGGTCATGCAAAAGAACATCAGATTTCCTGAATGTATTCACAATGGAGTTGTTGGCTATTCTAATTGCAGTCCAGTGGACGGCAAAGATGGATCATTGAAAGGTGTTGGTGTGCAGTGACTTGGTATCAGCTATCAATAGTATTGGGACAAGTTCATCCAAGAGTTGGCAAGACCTCATTTACGACATTCTTTTGGCGATTAGGGATGCGGCAAAAAAAGGGGTTGAGATAATATTCTGACACATAAAGTTATCACAACAAATGAGAAGGTGGATAGGTTGGCCAAAAAAGCTGTGACAAAAGAAAACATTGAAATCAGTATCAGTCTTTCCAAAGCAGAGGGCAAGTGTATTGTATGGAGGGAAATTAACTTGCAATAGCAAAAATGCTTGGAGCAAGAGACTCAGAGGTAGGCATGAATTTTCAGTAGCTAGTCGAGTGACAGATTCAGTTAACAGTTGTAGAAGAAGAGGGTGGAAAAGAAAGGATGAAGTCACTATTGCTAGACTGAGAATTAGTCATACTTTCTTGAACAGTGCTCTCTTCCTTCTCGGATGGACTATATGTTTGGTATGTCCACAGCCAGAGACAGTGCAGCATGTTCTATTGTAACAAATTTTCCAGAGAAAAGAAAGAGCATCCCTCAAAATTTTGAAGAACAGATCTGAAAGACGTTTCAAGTGGGTGGGAGAAGTATTGGCTTTAGAAATACTTGAACGACACTGGACTGAGAGAGGATTTAGTACTGCTATAACGAACTGATGCAGAAGGTGGCAGCAATGCAGCAATAAGGATGCCGGCTGCCATTAAACGTCATAGAAGAAGAAGAAGAAAGATGGCGGCAACCTTGTGTGCAAAATTGCTACCGAAACACAGTAATCCAGATTTAATAATGACGAATTTATAACATTATCTGAAGTAGTGTGGTGTTTGTGGTTGGCTGTTTTTGTTGTATTTATTATGCTAGGTAGCCGCATTAAGTCTGCGCACTTTAACGTTAGGTGAAGCTAGCCGGTGTTAGCAGTTAGCTGAGGCGACCGCTGCATGTTTTAAATACGTTTTTGTTGATTTTTTTTTTTTAAATGTCTTTTAGAATGGCTGCCCCTTGTGCAGAGTGTCCGGCACTACGCCAAAGCTGTGACTCGTCACAGAAAGCCGATGCACTTTATGAAACAGAAGCTGATGGCTCTTACGGAGTATGTTCCTCCTAAACCTGGAGTGCCTCCAGGAGCGTATCCACAACCAGAAGTCCAGCAGGTGACAGCAGACGCGTGTTTTATGTGACCAGTCTTCATGATGCAGTGGACCACAGAAGGATTTCAACACAAGAAACCAGTGCAAATCTCTAGGCTCGAGTCTCTCAATGTGCATTCTGGCAAACTAGCTGAAATTCCACATCTTGAAGATAATCTTTCTTTGTTCCACTCCACTGTGAAGATGTATGACTAGTGATGTAGTAAAGAAGTTGCGCTCTGGGTAGTGAGTGAAGTCACCCCAGTTCAGCTATCCATGCTTATTTTTAAAAAATAATAAAGACTAGTTTAAAGTTAAGGACCTGCTCCCATCAATGGGCTTTTTACCTGACAATTGGCCAGCGCAGTCTCGTTGGAGGGCAGGCACTAAATGGGTAAAATATGATTTAATTTGTCTACTTTTGGGGACAAAACCACATAATTTTGTCTGAGTTTTTGGGCAAATTACAGGCAAACAAAGTGAAAATGCAAAGAAAAAGTGACATTTCGATGGGAAAGTGGATGTGTTGAGGTTTGTTAATGACAGAGCACAAACACGTCGAGGCGGTTTTGCAGGTGAGAGAACGATGTAGCTAGTCTGGTTAGCTGTGTAGGGTAAAGGCCCACTGACACGAGCATGACTCATTCACGCACTTGCACGCATGTCTTCCCGGCTGGATGCCGTGCTTTGTACCACCTCCTGCCACGCGCTCTACACTGGACGCTGCGTATATAAAATAATTATGTCGTAGCAGATTAATCATTTTGTCTGCAAGTTGTCTGTTGAAAACGGCTCTGATCGCTTCCTGAATCACAGAGGAGCGGTCCAGCAGTGCCGTTCGCACGCGCTGAATGAGCTGGAGAAAGCATTTGGAGCTGTCTAAAAATGGAATTATTTGCCATGTTTACATTGTCATGGGTTGGTAAAACAGTTGCATTTTCTTTCATTGTTGTCTGCAGCTGTTAAAGTATGTTTATGATAGATTTAACGTCTCGTTATAATCATTCAGACGAGCTACGCTCTGATGTGATCCACTGATGCATCCACTCGCTTTGTTCACTTCTTTATTCCACTTGACGAGCTGCATGTCATGTTGGCGAGCAGATCGCACCAAGTAGCATGACATTTATGCGTGAAGGATTATTTGAACATTTTTTGAATTCTCTTTGTGCAATTGCACGCACTGGCACCCCTCTCACGTTCAGTCTGCACACGTTAAAGATGAGTTTACTCTCCTGCACGACATAGGTCGTGCAAGTGCGTGAATCAAAGTAATGCTCGTGTCAGTGGGCCTTAACACTTGCCAACACAACGTATCCCATTTGCCTCATCTTCCCTTCTCCACTGGAAACTGAAAAAGAAAAAAAAAACACTTTTTGCGATTGCTTCGGCAGTTGCAGCCGAAATCAAAACGGCATACCATTTCTTCATGTTAAGTTATGCTGTGTATATATTGCACAACGGGAGCGGCTGTCCCCATAAGTCATCTCACTAACAAAACTTGAGTAAGAACAGTGTGTTATGCCCCTGGTGTGCATAAATGATTTATTACATGAAAATATAACAATTGAAATATTGTGTTATTACAGTGGGGTGGCTTCACCTGGGGTGACTTCACTATGAAAAGTGTTCTGCATAGTTTCTGCAATCACAGCCACCGAAGCCAACAATTAATGTCGGAAGTAGTTTTTCAAAAAAGGTTTTCTCTGAATCAAAAGTGAGCATGTGACACAGTTATTTGATTACTAATAATATTTTTGGCTTGTGTGTTGATATTGAATGATGGTGGAATATAAGGAAAGAATCTTTTGTCACAGTTGAACACTGGATTGTTAAAACTGTGTTCCAATATTGTAGCTCACAAAAATTGGTTGGTATGATACAGAACGCATTATGTTCTATGGTGTATGACACACCCAGTATAAATATAGTGAAATAAATTATATTCTCTTGTCTTCTCATATTTGTCTTTAGATCTCAAACCAAAGCATTTCAGTGTATGACAGAAATAAATTATTTTGCCTTGTTGTTCCAGTACCTTTGGAGGGGGCTGCAGTTGACTTAGGTCATTGGACGATGAACTGTAATTTTGTATTATTTAATCACCTTGTTTAATTTGTAACTATGACAATTGTTTGAATGTGGAAAATCTAGTTTGTCAGTGGAAATGTGGGAACTCATAGTTTGTTGGAATGTTAGCTCTTACGTCACAGAAGTATGTACTGAAACTTACTGTTTACTGTGAAATGAAAAAACAAAACAAAAAAACAACAATAATAAAACCCTTTTCTTCTGCTAGGAAAATCCCTTCGAGTTGCTTTTGAGGAAAATCGTGACAAACGTGTTCCAGGAAAATAAAATGATTGCTGTGGTCCAAAACAATGCCAGCACTAATGAAGACATCCTGCTTCTCAAATCCAGACTGTATAAACATGATATCACCATCAAATTTTTCCCCAAGAAGGTACAAGTGATGGATAACGGCATCAGTTTTTTTTCTAGGTGGAGAATTTTGTATTTCCATGTTAAAAAAGCTCTCGTGTAAAAAGTAACATTATTAGTGACTACATTATGTCTTATACATTTTAATTTGTCTTTGGCTGTTATAAAATGTCAGACCTTTCATTCTTCCACCAGACTTGACCTCCACAAATAATCAGTGTGTAAAGAAGTGCATCCACTTGACAGAAAATGAAACCAGCAACATGAATAGTTTTTATGTTTGCGCTCTGAGTTGAGCGTTTTATTTATTTTTTTAAACCAGCTGTTTTCATTTGCAGGTGATGCTTGAGTTTGTGAACGACAGTATTTTCCACAACATGGCTCCTCTGTTCATCGGCCACACAGCTCTGATTGTCAGTAAAGAGCCAAAGGTGAAAGAGATGCTGAGGAGTCTGAAGAGCAGCCCACAGATGACACTCCTGGGTACGTTTATTGTCTGGCCTTGCAGGAAATGAGGACATTTGTAATACAGAATGGCCATTTTGTGAAGTTTGCTGTGCCTGGACCTCTACAGATATTGACAGCTCAACTTTGGGCTGAGAAACAGCTCATATTTATCAGGGATTTTCAATTTTAGAGTATTTATCAGCTGTACAGCATGTGATGGCAAAAGTGGAGCTTGGAAGCTACAGTTTGTAAGAATTAGGGGTGTTAATTGGTAGAAATGAATATAGCATTCATAATCTCTTAATTAATAATATTATTCTGCAGCAGTGAATGAATGTTTCCATAAAATTAGAGTGAGCCCTTAATATCTATATGGGAGTGGTCCATGTAATACAGGGGTTGGAATAACATTTTAACACAAATGGCCAAAACAGTGATCATTAAGTGAAATAAATGCCATATCTACCATATTTTCTGGAATATTTCGCATCAAAGTATGACTTGCACCTCTTTTCCTTTAAAACGGGATTTTTGTGCAATAATTTGTTTTTATTATTGGCATTTATTGTTTTATTATTGAACTTTATTTTGGTAAGGTCCTATATAAATCATTATTATTAATAATGAC